>NW_027224264.1:5838257-6139014 GCF_023699985.2 Odocoileus virginianus | reverse complement strand
CCTGGTGATTGGAAAATTCCTCTATTAAACTCTTCCGGGAGGGCCCTCGTCTAGCTTTTTGCCCCCCCCTTTTTATTTTTTATTTTTTGTCCTACCCCCTTGAAGCAATGGGTGTTTTTTTGGGCGCCTGATGTTCTGTAGAATGGGGAAGTTGTTTTGTGAAATTGCTCAGCGTTCAATTGTTCTTTTGGATAAAATTTGAAGGGGGAAAAGTGGTCTCCTCCGTCTAATTCCTCCGCCATCTTGGCTCCTCCCCCTTCTACTCCTTTCTGACAATTGAAAGTTAAAAGAATGCTCTCCTCACTGTTTTGGGGCATTCAGAGGGGGTGAGGGAGGTTTGTGACCAAAACCATCACCCAGGAGTAACAAGGCACCCCAGGCAGGTGTCAGTGGAGACTACATGGGAAGATGGAAGTCTGACCTCATGCCCATCAATAATGTAGACCACCCCCTCAGATGTCAATGAAGGCTAAAGGGGGAACCTGGTCTTTTACTTCCTGGCAGTAATGAGGCATTACCTCCTTACCCCTGCTAGAATGATGTTAAACATGCCCACTAAAACAGAAAGTTTAAATAAGATCCAAAGTCTCATAACATAATATGCCAAATTTATAAGTTTCAATTAAAAGTCACTCAAAACCAGGAAAACATGCAGTTTTCAAACTGAATGACAACCCACTATAAATTTAAATGCAAAACACTGAGATAACAGAGATGTTAGAATTATCTGATTAAGGATTTCAAAGCAGGGGTGATAAAAATCTTTCAATGAAAACATTATTAAATGTTTGTCGATGGTTTCCAATAGTATCTCGCATTCTGTAGGTTGTCTGTTTCATTTTGGCTGATTATTTTTTTTTCTGTGCAGAAGATTTCTAGTTTGATGTAATCAAAAATTTGTGCCCAAAAGACCAATTTTTAAGGAGTTATTTCCTTATATTTTATCTTTCTTAATTTTTAAAGAATCTTATTTTCAATCAACATGTAGTTTTTTTTTACATTTTTCCAGTGCTTTTTCTGGTTCTATTATAATAATTTGTTGGTTTTTCTCCTTCAGTCTATTGATGCAGTAAGTTACATTGATTGATTTTCTGGTGTTGAATCATCCTTGCTTTGCCTGTATTTTTGTTTTAGTACTTTAATAGTTTCATTTCATGGATTTCAGTTTTTAATCCATTTTAAGTTAATTTTGTGAAAGATGTAAGTTTGGGATCCAGTTTCATTTTTTGCATGTCCAGTTTTCCCACACCACTTATTGAAGAGACTATTTTTTCCCTTTATTGAATATTATTGGCTATTTGTCAAACCTTAGTTGACCTAGAGGGCAGGGTTTTTATTTTCCTGAGCTCTAGATTCTTTTCCCAAATTTTTTCTAGGGTACCCTGTTTTAAATGTCAACACCTGCTGTTTTGTTTACTATGTTTTTAAATAATTTTAAAAAATCGGGAAGTGTAATGCCCCCCCGCTTTGTTCTCCTTTTCTGGATTGTTTTGGGTTTTTATTCGAGTTTTTTGGGGTTTCCCATACAAAAATTTTTATGGTTGTTTTTTCTTTTCTTTTAAAAATTTGTCACGGGAAAATTGCTAGGGTTTTGGTTAAATCTATAGATGGCTTTAGGAAGTCGGACTTTTTAAAAAAAATATTAATCTTTAATATAAAACGGGGTAGTTTTCCCAATTTGTGTTTTCTTAAAATTTCTTTCCCAAAGGGTTTTTTTACGTTTTTTTGGTAGCTAGTCTTTCATTTCATTTTTTTCAGTTTATTCTATAAGTATTTTCTTACTTTTGATGCTTTTATAAAGGGGATGGTTTTCTTTATTTCTTTTTTTCAGATTTTCATCATTATTTTATAGAAATAAACTGTTTTTTTGTTGTTGTTTTTGGATCCTAAAAAACTTTACTAAAATTCATATTTTTAGTTCTAAAAAAGTGTTTTGGGGGAAAATTTTTAGGATTTTCTTATAAAAGTTTATGTCATAAAAAAATTAGAGACAGTTTTATTTTTTCCCTTTTCTGATTTGGATGCCTTTTTTTTCTTTTTTCCCCGGGCTGGGAAACTTTTTGGGTAGTATGTTGAATAGGAGCGTGAAAACTAGACATCATTGTCCCTTTTTCCTGGGACTTAGGGGGGAAAGCTTTCACCTTTCACTGTTGGTATTTTGATCAAGTTTGGGGGGGTTTTTCATATTGACTTCTATTATGTTGAAGTTTTTTCCTTTTTTATCCCCAAATTTTTGAGAGTTTTTATTAATGAAAGATGTTGGATTTTGTTAAATGCGGTTTCTGAAAAATTGGGGGTTTTGAGATGTTCAGGGTAGGTTTTGTCTTTATTCTTTTAAATGGGTGTATAAAAATTTTTATTATTTATATATTAAATTCATCATTATCCTAGAGATAAATATCCCAGGGGTCAGGGTTTGAAAGACCCCCTTTTAATGTGCATTTGGGAATTTCGGTTTATAGTATTTTGTTGAAAATTTTTTACATCTACATTCCCCGGGAAAATTATTTGCCTGTAGTTTTCTTTTCTTGTACTATCTTTATCAAGCTTTGTTTTGAGGGTAATGCAAACCCTTTTTTAAAATAAATCTGGGAGTTTTTCCCCTTTTTTTTATTTCCCTTTTGGGAAAAAATTTGAGAAAAATTTAAAGCATTAATTCTTATAAAAAATTGTTTGGTAGAATTCCCCCTGTAAAACCCTCTAGTTTTGGGGACTTTTCTTTGTGGAGAGTTTTTGATTACTGATTCAACCCCCATTTTTTTTTCCCGGGTCTGTTCTGATTTTCTTTACTTCATGATTCAGTCTTAGAAAGGTTGTACTTTTCCCAGGAATTTATTCTTTTTTAAATAATTTGGGTCCAATTTGCTGGCAAAAAAACGGGTTCATAATAGTTTTCTTACGATCCTTTATATTTTTTGGTGGTATAAATTTTTAATGCCTTCCCCTTTCTTTCATTATTTTTATTGTTTTGTGTCCCTCATGGTCGGGGATGGAAAAAAGCATGTGCTTTAAATTGGGGGGAAAACCCGGGTTCACCCCTGGGTGGGGAAGATATCGGGAGAAAGAAATGGCAACCCTCCCCAGTACTCTTCCCCTAAAAAAATTATGGAAGGGGAGGGGGCCTCTTTGGGGCAAACAGTCCATGGGGTCAAAAAGAGTCGGGACAGGGACCTGAGCAATTTACTTTCCCATTTTTCATTTTTAAATTTTACTGTAGCGGGAAGGGTTTTTGTCAATTTGGTCTATTTCCCCAAAAACCCTTACTTTTTGTTTCATTGATCTTCTCTTTTGTTTTTTAATTTTTCCCATTTTTTTTTTCTGTCTGATTTGCTATTACTTACTTTTTTGCTGACTTTTGATTTTTTTTTGTTCTTGTTTTTTAGTTCTTGAAGGGGTAGATTAGGAGGGCTTTTTTGAGGCCTGTTTTTTTAAAAGGGTAGACATGTATCCCTATAAAATTTTTCCTTTCTTAGTATGTTTCATTCCATCTCCTAGTTTTGGTATGTTGTGGTTTCCTTTATTTCTTCTTTTTCAGGATATTTTTGCTTTTCCCTTTTGTTTTCATTTTTGCCCTCTTTGGGTTTTGTTTGGAAGTGTGTTTTTTGGGTTTGTTATTTTTGGGGAATTGTTTTTGGTTTTTTTCTTTTATTGGGTTTCTACTTTCACAGCATTGGGGTTGGGGAAAAGATATTTGGGTTTATGATTTTTGTTTTTTAAAAAATTTGGGGTTTCCCCTTGGTGGTCAGATAGTAAAAAATTCTGCCCCAATGCAGGAGCCCCAGATTTGATCCCTGGGTAAGAAGTTTTCCCGGGAAAAGGGGGAAGGGGTTTCCCACTCAAAGTATTTTTCCCTGGGGACTTGTTCTGTGACTTGACTATTTTCTCTCCTGGAAAATTGTTTCTTTGTGCATTTGAAAAGGATTGTATTTAGGTGCTGTTGGAGGGAAATTTGTTCTATAACATCTTTTTAGGGGCTTTTGGGCAAAAGGTGTAGTTCAAATCCAGATTTTCCCTTTGTTAAATTTTCTGTTGGATGATCTACCCCTTTGTTGAGAGTGTGATAGAGAAGCCCCCTTACTGTATTGTATGGCTTCAAATTACCCAAAATCAAATCTACTAGTATTTGTTTAAATGTATTCAGTGCTTAAATTGTTGAGTTTCATATATATATTTGCAATTTTTTGTAATTTCCTTTATGAATTGACTCTTTTATCATTTAAAATAATGACCTTTTTTTGTCCCCTTTTCACAGTTTTTGACTTAAAGTCTATTTTACCTATATAAGTATTTGCTACCTCTGTTTTTTTTTAGGGTTTAAAATTTTGTGGAATAATTTTTTCATCCCCTTTTTCTCTGAAAACCTTTTGATTCCAAAAAGCTGAAGAAATTTTTGTAGGTAGCCAAAATAGCTGGGTTTGGTTTTTAATCCCTTCAGCCAGTTTAGGCCCTTTTTTTTGATAAATTTACTACATTTACATTTAAAGTGATTATTTTGGGAGGTAAAAGGGCCTTTCTATTGCATCTTTTTAATTTTTTTTTTTTTTTACTATGTTCATGGGGTTTTTCAAAGGGAAGAATTCTGAAATGGTTTTCCATTGGGCCCCTTTACCCCATTTTTTTCAGAAATCTCCCCCCATGAACGGGGCTGTCTTTGGGGGTCCCTCCACACAAAGGCTCATAGTTTATTGAGTAAAAACCAAGGCTGTGGTCCAATCCTAAAAAGGGAAAACAGTCCGATTATTCTTGGAAAGGGTGATTTCTGAAAAATGAAACCCAATTTTTTTTGGGCCCCCCGATGCCCAAAAAATGAACTCATTGGAAAAAAACTTTGATGTGGGAAAGTTTTAAAGCCGGAGGGAAGGGGGACGAAGGGATGAGATGGTTGGATGGCATCACCAACTTGATGGGGCAATTGGGGGTTTTTGCAAACTCTGGGGGGTTGGTGATGGACAGGGAAACCTTTGGGATGCTGTAGTTTATGGGGTTGGGAAAAAAGTCGGGGCCCCAACGAGCAACTGAAATGAATTGTCTTCCCGGCTATTTTGTGGTTTCCCTTTTTTCCTTCCTCTCTTACTTTTTTTTTTTGTGGAATCAATGATTTTTTTCTAAAAAATACAAATTTTTAAATTTTTTCCTTTGTATTTTTTTCTATAGGTTTTTGTTTTGTTTGGGTTTCCCCGAGGATTTTCTTCAAACATCTTTCAGATGTAAGTCTATTTTTTAAAAATCACAACAATTAAAATTGATCTCACTGTAAAAAATTTACCCTTTATTTCCCCCTTTCCAATATTTTGTTTTGTCACAATTTATTTTAACCATTAAAAAATTCTGTTTTCAATTTATGTAAAACCCTTAAAAAAATTTTTTAGTTCTTTTAACCATAGAAATTTTAATACTTTTGTCCTTTAACCTTTTATACTTGGGGTTAAGTGGTTACAAAATTGCCATATTACAGTATTAGGGAAAATTTTTGGGTCTGGACTATAATTTTTTAACCTTTATAAATATGTGGTATATTTTCATATGTTTTCATGGTTTCTAGGTAGCATTTCTTTATTTCAGCTTGAAGAACCCTTTCAGCATTTCTTTTTTTAGGGATTCTTTTCCTTATTTGGGGGTTTACAAGATAAATTTAATATAGTTCCTTGGGCTTTTATTTGGACCCTTTTTTATCCATCCCCCTTTTATATAGAGTTTACATCTGCTAAACCCCAAAAACCCCGTCTTCCCCCCCCCTTAAACAAAACCCCAAAGGGTTTTTTCTTTGTCCCGTGTTCTGTTTCTAAATTTTTCAGTTGATTCATTTGTGTCATATTTTAAATTAACATATAAGTGATATTTGTATGGTAAATTTTTTCTTTCCCTTTTTTGAATTAATCCCCTTAGTATGATTTAAACTTGGTTCCATCTGTGTTGCTGCAAAAGAATTATTTCCATTCTTTTTTTGGCGAGTAGTATTTATTAAAATTTACCACATTTCTTTTCCAAATTTATCTGTAAATGAAAATTTTTTGTTATTTTTGTTTTGGGGGTTGTTGTGGAAAATGGGAAAAAATTTTGCCACACATTTAAAAAGGGGGCTGCCTTTAATAAGGAAAAGGCCTTCACCTGATATGGTTTGATGCGGGGGGTATTTCTGTCACCCCCGTTAATAGTGCAGGGGGAATCATGTGCAGGGGGCGGGGGTTTTGGGAGCTCAAGGTCCGGTGAAAGGGAGTAACCTCATCAGCTTTTGTTTGTTTTGGGGTCCGCCAAAAAACTGTGTTGGGTTTGGCAAGGCTTGCATTGAGGGCCCTAGGAGTGGGAAGGGGTTTTTGAGTCATTTGTTTGGGTTCCCCGGTCCATCGTTAGGGGCCCTGGCAGCCCGGGAGTGATGGCGGGAGTCAGTGGTGTGGGAACATTCAGCTGTGGGAAACAGTATTCACGACTCTGTTGGGGGTAGGGGCCCGTTACAGAACATCAATGGTGGGAGCCCGGAAAAAGGAAACTGGGTGGGAACAATTTGGGGCATTTTGGGGGCCCCGGCTGTTGGTGCATTTCTACTCTATGTTGCTGGGTCTACCACAGGGGACACCCGCAGTGGGAAAACTGGTATTGGAAGCCAGGGGAAATTTTGGGGTTTCATAGCTGGGGAGGGTTTAAACCCGTTTGGGATAGGCCCAGTGACAAAAGTTGGCCCTAAAAATTGGCTCACGGGGGAGCTTTAATGGGCCACCCCCTGTGGCTGTGAGTCTTTCCCGACAGGAATTTCACAAAGCCATTGAGGTAGTATGAAGTTTTAGATGGAAAAGGGATGCAGGAACACAGTGAAGGGGGCCCAATTTTCAGATGAGACTGCTGTTTCAGGCCAGTGACCGGATCTAGGGGTGAATCCTGACCCATAAGCAGTTGTGGGGGGCCTTAACCCCAGCTTTTGGAGGGTTAGGTAGAGTCTTGCTCTCATGAGTACAGAGGCCTAGGGTGGCAAAATTTGGGGAAATTTCCCAGCCCCTGACCAGGGGGGGACAGAAAGTACTCAGGGAAATGGGCCCAAAAGGGAAAATTTTTTTGGGGGAAAATCCTTGGGGGAAAAATGGTATTTAAATTTTCCCGGAGTCCATGGCAGCTGTGTGGGTCATTGGTTTTTCAGTGGGGAGGGGCTGTTGGGTTTATCTGCGGAGCAGGTCACTGGAAACCACAGTTTTTTTTCTTTCCCTTTTGCTTTTTATTGGTGTTCCCTTTCTTTTCCTCCTTTTTTTCCTTGTGTCTCTGTATATTTTCAGTTTTTCCCCGTCTTGGATTTTGGGGTAAAGCCAAAGCGGGGGTTCTTCCCGTAGTGACCCAAAAGACTGGGGGAAACTGGTTTTCTCAAACTTTACTTTTCCCTTTTCCCCGCATTGGGAGCTCTTTTAGCTGGGAAAAATTTTCCTTTAGCACCAAGTGGTGTGGCTTGGGAGATGGGTGATGCAGGCAAAATGAAGCTATTTTTTTCCTTCCCTTTTTGTGAAAACTGTTCTCGTTTTTTGGTTTGTTTGTTTCCTGTGTTTCTGAAGGGTTTTTTAAGTGGAATTAAGGAAATTGAATTCATAATTTAAAATCTCCCTGAATCAAGTTTCTGTTGCCAAATGGTTTCCCCAGACAATTCTATCCAAAAACTTCTAAAGAAGAATTCACACCAATTCTACACAATCTCTTCCAAGAAATAGAATAGGACAGAGCAATATCCAATTGATTTTATGAAGCAGTTATTTCCCTACTATCAACATAAGACAATGACAATACAAAATAGAAAACTATATTCCAATATCCCTCATGAATATAGTCGTAAAATCCTTAACAAAATATTAGCAAACCAAATTCAGTAATATATAAAAGGAATTATACACAGTGACCAAGGGTGCAAGGGGTGGTTTAATATCTGAAAAGAAGGTAATATAATCATTACATTAAAAAGCTAATGATGAAAAATCAAAAACCATATCAATCAATGCACACAAAGAATTTAAACATTAAGCAACATTCATCATAAAAACTTTCAGAAAAAAATAGGAATAAAGGGTAATTTCCTCAATTTGATAAAGAACATATAGTAAGAACCAATAGCTAACATTGTGCTTTCTGATGAAAGCGTTGATTTGCTTTCCCCGTAAGACTAGCAAAAAGGCAAGGATGTCCACTCTCACTACCTTTGTTCAACGTACTGTCAGTAATTTCAGCCATTGAAAAAAGGGAGGGAAAGGAAGTAAAAGACATGCAGATCAGAACGATTGCAGATGATATGGTCATCTACATAGAAAATTCCAAAGAATATAACAACAACAAAAAACCCTGAACTAAAAATATAAACTACAGGAATGTTGCAGGATACAAGATAAATGTACAAAACTCAATTGTATTTCTGTAAAATTAGCAATAAAATTCTTGGACACTAAAATTAAAAATATAACCACTTAAAATTTATCCAATGAATAAAAATACTTAGGTAAAAATTTAAACCCAAAATATGTACAGGATCTATATGCTTAAATTTATAAAACACTAATGAAATCAAATAAAACCTAAATAAACGGATAAACAACACTATGTTCATGTATCAGGGGGCAAAAGTAACCATGTCAGTACTATTCAAATTGATCTTTAAGGTCAAAGCAATTTCTATCAAAATTCCATCAAGGTATTTTTAGAGACATAGACAAGTTTATTTTAACATTTATATGGAAAGGCACAGGACCAAGAGCTAATTCAATCTTGAAAAAAGAATATATTCAGAGGAATCAATCTACCCAATATTGTCTTGCTATATTCCCACAGTAATCAAGACTGTGGTATTGGTGGAGTGATAGATACATAGACCAATGAAACCAAATAAAAAACAGAGAAATAGACCCATACAAATGTACCAAACTAATTTTTAAAAGGTGCAAAAGAATTCAGTGAAAGGAGGGTACTAGAGCAATTAGACATCCTTGGGGTGCTAGAGCAATTAGACATCCATGTGGGAAGGAAAAAAACCTAGATCTAAATCTTAGTCCTTATACAAAAAAATTTAACTCAAAACGAATGATGGACTTAATTTTTAAATGTAAAATTATAAAACTTTTAGGGAAAAAAATAGGAGAAAATCTTTGGGACCTGGGCTAGGCAAAGAGTTTACCTAGACAACACCAGTTTACTTAGATGACACCAAAAAGCACAATCCATAAAAGGGTAAGTTGACAAATTCAACCTCATTAAAATATACTTTAATTCTGTGAAAGACCTTATTGATAGGATGAAAATACAAGCTACAGACTAGGAGAAAACATTTGCAAACCATAAATTCAACAAAGGATTACTACCTAGGGATATATAAAGAACTCCCAAATTCAGAAATTAAAAAGTAAAATAATCTAATTATAAAATGTGCAAAAGCCATGCATAGATGTTTCATGGACATGTATATACAGATGGCAAGTACTTGAAAAGATGCTCAATATCAGTAACCATTAGGGAAATGCAAATTAAAATCACAACAAGATATCACATATCAGAATAGGCTACAATTGAAAATAATGACATCACCAAATTCTAGCCAGGATGTGGAGAAACTGAATCACTTATACATTGCTGGTAGGAATATAACATGGTATAGCCACTGTGGGAAAGTGTGTTTTTTTCTTTAAAAAACTAAACATGCAACTACCATACAACCCAGCAATTGCACTCTTGGGAATTGACCCCTGAGATACAAAAACCCATACATGTATGTTTATAGCAACTTTATTTGTAATAACTAAACACTGCAAACAACCCAAATGTTCTGCAATGAGTGAATAGTTTAACAAACTGTGGTGTAGCCATACCATGGAATACTAATCAGCAATAGAGAGAATCAAAGTGTTAATACATTCAACAACATGGATAAATTTCCAGAGAATTTTGCTGAGTGGGAAAAAAAGCCAGAATGAAAATGGCAATCACAGGAAACTAGCCAATCTGATCACATGGAACACAGCCTCGTCTAACCCAATGAAACTATGAGCCATGCCATGTAGCGCCACCCAAAAAGGCAAAATGGTTGTCTGAGGAGGCCTTACAAATAGCTGAGAAAAGAAAAGACGCAAAAGGCAAAGGAGAAAAGGAAAGATACACCCATTTGAATGCAGAGTTCCAAAGAATAGCAAGGAGAGAGAAGAAAGCCTTCCTCAGTGATCAATGCAAAGAAATAGAGGAAAACAACAGAATGGGAAAGACTAGAGATCTCTTCAAGAAAATCAAAGATACCAAGGGAATATTTCATGCAAAGATGGGCACAATAAAGGACAGAAATAGTATGGACCTAACAGAAGCAGAAGATACTAAGAAGAGGTGGCAAGAATACACAGAAGAACTTACAAAAAAAGATCTTCATGACCCAGATAATCACGATGGTGTGATCACTCACCTAGAGCCAGACATCCTGGAATGTGAAGTCAAGTGGGCCTTAGGAAGCATCACTATGAACAAAGCTAGTGGAGGTGATGGAATTCCAGTTGAGCTATTTCAAATCCTAAAAGATGATGCTGTGAAAGTGCTGCACTCAATATGCCAGCAAATTTGGAAAACTCAGCAGTGGCCACAGGACTGGAAAAGGTCTGTTTGCTTTATTGACTATGCCAAAGCCTTTGACTGTGTGGATCACAACAAACTGTGGAAAATTATGAAAGAGATGGGAATACCAGACCACCTGACCTGCCTCTTGAGAAACCTGTATGCAGGTCAAGAAGCAACAGTTAGAACCAGACATGGAACAACAGACTGGTTCCAAATTGGGAAAGGAGTGTGTCAAGGCTGTATATTGTCACCCTGCTTATTTAACTTATATGCAGAGTACATCATGAGAAATGCTGGTCTGGAAGAAGCACAAGTTGGTACCAAGATTGCCAGGAGAAATATCAATAACCTCAGATATGCAGATGAAACCACCCTTATGGCAGAAAGTGAAGAAGAACTAAAGAGCCTCTTGATGAAAGTGAAAGAGGAGAGTGAAAAAGCTGGCTTAAAACTCCACATTCAGAAAACTAAGATCATGGCATCCGGTCCCATCACTTCATGGCAAATAGATGGGGAAGCAATGAAAACAGCAACAGACTTTATTTTGGGGGGGCTCCAAAATCACTGCAGATGGTGACTGCAGCCATGAAATTAAAAGACTCTTGCTCCTTGGAAGAAAAGCTATGATTAACCTAGACAGCATATTAAAAAGCAGAGACATTACTTTGTCAACAAAGGTCCATCTAGTCAAAGCTATGGTTTTTCCAGTGGTCATGTATGGATGTGAGAGTTGGACTATAAAGAAACTGAGCACCAAAGAACTGGTGCTTTTGAACTGTGGTGTTGGAGAAGACTCTTGAGAGTCCCTTGGACTGCAAGGAGATCAAAACAGTCCATCCTAAAGGAAATCAGTCCTGAATATTCATTGGAAGGACTGATGCTGAAGCTGAAACTCTAATACTTTGGCCACCTGATGTGAAGAAGCGACTCATTGGAATAGACCTTGATGCTGGGAAGGATTGAAGGCAGGAGGAGAAGGGGACGACAGAGGACGAGATGGTTGGATGGCATCACTGACTCAATGGATATGAGTTTGGGTAAACTCCGCGGAGTTGGTGATGGACAGGGAAGCCTGGCATGCTGCAGTCCATGGGGTCGCAAAGAGTCGGACAACTGAACTGAACTGAAAAATAACCAATTCTGAAAGATTACATACTATATAATTCCATTTATATAGCATTCTTGAAACTACAAAATTATCAAAATGGAGAATAGATTGGTGGTTGCTAGGTGTCAACAAAGGAGCTAGTAAGAAAGAGAAGAAGGTATGATTATAAAAGGGAAACATGAGGGATCCTTGTGATGGCAATATTCTGTATCTTGACCATATCAATGTCAATACCCTGGTTGTTTTCTTGTACTATAGTTTTGTAAGATACTACCATTGAGAGCAACTGGGTAAAGGATGCCTCTTGTTTCTTATATCTGCAAGTGAATCTACAGTTATCTGTAATTAAAAGTTTAATTGAAAAGGAAAAAATAAGGCAAAGGAATGGCCAACCAAGGTCCAGGATGCTTAAGTACAGGTAAATTCTCATTCTGAAAGGCTGTGGTAAAAAAAAATTGAAATAGACTGTTTTTGCATTGGTGACCTATTCACCCTTTCCTCTCTGGCTATCTTAAAGCATCTACAAATAATTCATCTACGACAGGTTATTTTTTACTGCCTGTCTAACCTTGTTGCAGAGAAAATGAAGGTATAGGAACTAAACAGGATGGTTCCTGAAAATATTCTGTGTATAATTATGTGGATCTGCCCCCCAAGGTCAGTATTCCTTAGTACATGACCTTGTTCTTTCACCTGTACAGCTTGGACAAAATGAATTCTGTATGACTGTAGAGGTGAGGAGCATGCGTTTGTAAGGGAGCAAGCATGTGTATGAATGAGCATAGGTATGCTAAAGCTGGCACGATTAAGGGAGCAGGGACAAGACAGGTGTTCAGGATAGACGAATGTTGCTACATACCTACAGGGAATTTGACATTTTCATTCCAAGACAAATCTTGAAGATGAAGAAAATAGAAGAGTGGGTAAATAAGGTTTGAGAATTCTTGTAGAATGTATGGAAATGTTACGCTTCAGTCGTAAGAAATATTCTGAAAAATTACATAGCATTGTGATTCTAAAGGTAAAGATTCATGTACCACAGGGCAGGGTACATTATGCCAAGATATTTGGAAGTAATGGCTTTTGCCTGAATAAATATGCTTTGTGCTTTCACAGTTTTCATCTTTTTCAGAGGGTAACCATTGCCAATTGCTTTGCCTAGCTAATAAGTTAGAAATTGTGTGCCGTGGGTTGTTTTCTCAGGTCTGAAGTCAATTTGCTGATTGATGTTCCTCATTTTCCCCCATAGGCCCCCACCCCCAGCTCTCCATCCAGAAAATGGGAACAGTAGGCCAAATTATATTTATTGAACACAGTTAAGCATGAGATCCAGTCAGTCTGGAGAAAGTATTAATGAGCTTGCTTGTAATAAAGTTACAAACTCAAAATACCAGAAATGTAAAACATATTATACACTAATTTAGTTCTTCTTCAGAAGCCGCACAGGACAAAGAGCTTCAAATAGGAAATGAAGGTTGAACAATGTTCGAGAGTCCCTCAGCCTAGGAGGTGACTTAGCCACAAGCTGCATCCAAAGTCAAGTACACTATCCACGAACATTATTCCAAGGAAAAGTACAATATTCATGAACAGCATTCCTAGGGAAAGCAGAACATGCGTAGATAACATTCTTAAGAAAGATACTGCATCCATGAACACCATTCCCAGGAAAAGTACAGCATCCACAGATAGCAATTTGAAGCAAAGTACACATCTCTAATGGAAAGTATGACACGCTATCTAATAAGAAATCCAAGTCCTCTTCTCTTTATGGGAATGGCAACTACCCCCAAATGTCTGATATAGGCAGCACTGGAGAAAGATTGAGAATGAACGTTGTTCCTGAATTTGTGTTTTCTATTGTGATCCTATGAGAGGTAAATAAGTCAATGAGAAAGCAGAGGTTTGCAGCTATCAGATTGGATTTAGAAATGTTTGAAAATCAACAGTTTATCCTCATGGCTTTCTTCTTTCCTTTGTAACTTACAGATGAGACAAAATTTTGAGGGTGAAAATTATATCATGCAGCCTAATACTAATATGACCCCATATGCTTAGTACTCAGAGATACATGAAATTCAAGAACCATAGAACCATATATAATCTTAGAGGTACAGCTTCATTTTTTAGATAAGGAAACTGCCTAAAGAACAGACCTGCTGTTTAGATGTTTATATAATGATTTAAGTGACAACAATTGCAATAATAACAATAATAGAAGTAATAATAGCTAATATTTTTTGAGCTCCTATTTTGTCAGCCACTGTCCACATGTCCTTTACATGGATTACTAATTAATTCCTCGTAACAACCCTCTGAGATCATTTATTATTATAAGCCCCGTTTTATAGACAAAGAGAGTAAGATGCAAAGGTTTAATGACAGTGTTCTCTAATGCCTCAAAATATTTCCTTATTATTGGGGCTTGGATCATAAGATTACCAAACTAGATTGTCAGGCAAAAATCAAGTGGTTGTTCTGATGTAATACAGTCTGCGAAATTCTGGGTTGCTCTATGGTTCAGTGAAAAAATATTTTTCAAGGACAATCTGTTGAGGATCTATATTTTATGTGGTCTGTTCCTTAATTCCTATTCCCATTATAATAGAGTTTCTTAACCTCCTTGACTTCTGGACGTTTACTTAAAATACGACCCCAGTGAAAGGGTGACAAGATGTGCTTTCAGCATGTAGATTTTCTTGTATTTTCAATAATGAACAAATAAGTAGCAATGCTTGAATACCATCAGTTAGCATATACTTGTGTTTTAAAGGTACCCTGTTGACATATTCGACTTATATTTCAGGAAGTCAGTGTAATCCATGCATTTTTGGCAAGCCAGAGACTGAGATGCATGTGTTAAACTGGCAGAGGCTAGGAAGATGTTTACAGTTCAGCTTTCATAAAAGACTAGTGCCATTAACATCAATCTCCATAACAGTTTCAAAAGAGAGGCAGAGATGAATGGATAGATGGCCAGGGAGAGGTAGAAATAGGAATGGACAGAGTTGGACAGAGGCAGAATGGGCAGATAGGGAAGGACAGACCAGGAGAAAAAGACAGAGACAGACAGATGGAAAAAAATAGAGACAGGGGGAAACACAGATAAATAAAGGGCTAGCAATCAACAGAAAAATATAGAGCAATGGAAGCATTTCAAGAGAGATGGATAGATAGATACAGAAGCAGACAGGAGGAAAAACAGGCAAACTGGAAGACAAGACAGGAAGCCAGAAAAAGAAAGGAAAGGAGAACAAAGATAGCGGTGAGGAACAGGGAGAAAGAAACGGAGACAGACTGAGACAAATGGAAAAGACAGAATTAGGGAGAGAGTCTGAAAGAGAAAAGGGTACAGCAATAAAGACTTAGAGACAGAGAAAGCTAAGGAACTAGAGGAAGACGGAAAGAGAGACCGAAACTGAAGGAGGAAGAAAGTCGCAAAGAAAAAAGACAATGAAACGGACACACAGAGAGAAATGAAGGGTCACTCTCATTAAACAAGAGAAAGCCTGAGAGTCTGACATGACGGTAGGAAGGAAGAGTTGTGAGAAAGGTAGAGGTAAAGACAGGAAGACAGAGAGAGAAGCGAAGAGAACATACAGTGAGTTAAGGAGCAAGGGGCAGAGGAAGAAAAGAGGGAGGTGCACGCAGAGCCAGACAGAGATCAGCATAGAGAGAAGAAGACACTACAAGAGACAGGAAGACAAAAAGCAGAGAGAAAGGTAATGAGAGAGAGAAACAGAGAGACAGTGAAAGAGTCAGTCAGACAGAAATATGTTGGAGAAGCAGGGGAGAGAGCTAGTGAACAAGAGATGGGAAGTTAGATGGAGAGACTGAGAGACACTCAGAGGCCGACAGGCAGAGAGATGAAAAGGTGAAGAGAAGCACGCAAGGAGAGAGAAACAGAAAAAGACCAAAAGCTACTGTTACAGAGAGATGGAGAGGCAGATTCAGAACAAAGAGTCAGGAGAGCTAGAAAAAAATGTGCCTGGAACAGAGGCAGAGAGAGGCTGACTGAGAGACATACTGGGACACACACATTCGGGGAGACAGTGGCAGAAAGTCCAACATGAAGAGAGAAGCAGAGGGAGAGAGACACCCCAGAAGAGACAAAGAAAGAGAAAGTGCTCAACCAACTGACCGAGACAGACGAACCGAGATCAGAAAGACATGGAGTCAGATGCAAAGTGGAGAGAGAGAGAGAAAAGAGGGCCAAGTAAATGCACAGGCAGAGAGACAGACAGACTGAGAGACGGCTGAGGAGCAAAGAAAAAGTGAGAAAGGGGGAGTCAGTGACACATAGACACACACAGTCAGAGACTGATAGGAGGACAAATCCAGAGAGAAACTGAAAGAGAGAGAGAAGGGAGAGAAAGGGACGGCGAGGGAGGGGGAGAAATAACAAACAGAGACATGACAGAGATAGACTGATAAGAGAAGACCAACAAAAAAGTTGTCAGAAATGAGCAATTGGACAAAAAGACTCAATCTGTCAGAAGTCGTCGGACAGAAATAAAAAAGAGAAAAAAAAGATGGATGTTAACTAGACTTATTGCAGTGATTGTTTCACAACATATACAAATAGCGAATCATTATATCTTACACCTGAAACAAATTTAGTGTCATATGTTAATTATTCCCCAATTGTAAAACTATGAAAATCAAAAGAGAGAGAGAAAGAAACAGAGAAACAGACTGGTTTGCATTTTGCAAACCAGATATTTGGTGAGGGTGTAGGTATGCAAAACACGTAAAGAATTCTTACAACTCAGCAACAAAAAGACAACTCAAAAAAAAATGGGTTAAGGAGTTGAATAGACATTTCTTCAAAAAAGATGTGCAAATGGCCACTAAGCACATGAAAAGATACTCAACATCACTAGTCATTAGGGAAATGCAAATCCAAACCACAAGACACTACTTCTGGAAGGATGTCTAGAATCTAAGAAACAGAAAATATCAGCTGTTTTTGAGGATGTGGAAATTAAAGACCTTTCTATTCCCAATTGCTGATGAGGATGTAAAATGGTTTAGCTTCTGTAGAAAAGATTGGTGGTTCCTCAAAAATCTAACGGAGAAGGCAATGGCAACCCACTCCAGTGTTCTTGCCTGGAAAATCCCATGAACGGAGGACCTGGTGGACTGCCGTCTATGGGGTCGCACAGAATCGGACATGACTGAAGCGACTTAGCGGCAGCAGCAAAAATCTAAGCGTAGTTACCATATGACCTAATAATACTTTTAATCATAAATATATGCCCAAATATATATCCTAAGTATATACTTCAAATATATATACTCAAGAGAATTGAAAACAGGCACTCAAGAAAATATCTGTGCATACATATTCAAAACAGTGATGTTCACAATAATTGACAGAAACAGCCCAAGTGTCCATCAGTAGATGAGTAGATAAATTGTGATATATCTTGACAATAGAATATTATTCAGCCATAAAAAAAGAAATGAAATAGGACTTCAGTGTCCAGTTCTGCATCTAAGAAGCTTGGAATTCAATACTCAATCCTAATAACAAATTAGATGTTTATTTCAGTTTTATTCATAGTTGCCAAAACTTGGAAGCAACCACAATGTCCTTCAGTGGGTGAATGGATAAATAAACTGTGGTACATCCAGACAGTGGAATATTATTCAGCACTAAAAAGAAATGAGCTATCAAGCCATGAAAAGACATAGGGGAACCTTACACACATGTTACTAAGTGAAAGAAGCAAATCAGAAAAAAAAAGAAGAGAAAAAGAAAAAGCGACATACTGTATGATGCCAACTATAGACATTCCAGAAAAAGGCAAAACTATGATGATAAAAGGAGCGGTTCCCTGAGGTTGGGAAGGAGAGATAAATAGGCAGAGCACAGAGATTTTTAGGGCAAAGAAAATTCTCTGTGTGACATTATAATGATGGAAACATGTCATTCTACATTTGTCCAAACCCATAGAATGTACAACACCAAGAGTGAACCCTAATGTATACTGCAGACTTTGGATGATTGTAATGTGTCAATGTAGGGTCATCAATTTGTAGCAAATCAAACCATTCTGATTATACAATTTTGATAGGGAATGTTGATAATGGGGGAGGCTATACATGTATGAAGATAGGGACTATATGGAGGTCTCTCTATCTTCTTGTCAGTTTTGCTGTGAACCTTAAATTTGTCTAAAAAAATTTTCAATTTTAATGTGAAACAGATCACCAGTCCAGGTTCGATGCATGAGACAGGGTGCTCAGGGCTGGTGCACTGGGATGACCCTGAGGGATGGGATGGGGAGGGAGGTGGGAGGGGGTTCAGGATGGGGAACACATGTACACCCATGGCTGATTCATGTCAATGTATGGCAAAAAGCACTACAATATTGTAAAGTAATTAGCCTCCAATTAAAATAAATAAATTTACTTTTAAAAAATAAATAGGGAAAAAATAAATGAAATACTGATATATGCTACAAAGTGATGAACCTCGAAAACATTATGCTGCATGTAAAAAGCCAGACTCACAATTTCACAGATTATATGATTCCATTTATATATCATATCCAGAATAAGAAATCTAAAGGGACAGAAAGTACATTGGTGGTTGCCAGGGGCTAGGGAGGGAGAAATGGGGAGCAACTGCTTAATGAGTCCTGGCTCTCCTTTAAGGATAACACCGATATTGGGGGACTGGATAGAAGTGGTGATTGTACAACATTATGAATGTATTAAATGCTACTGAACTGTTCATTTAAAAAATGGTTAATTTTTATGTTATGTGAATCTCACTTCAGTAAAGAGAGAGAAAGAAAGAGACAGAGAGAGAAGAAAAAAAATGATACTTAGAAAGAGGAGACACAGAGAGAAAGACAGACAATGATAGACAAGGTGACCGAGAGATGGAAGATAGCATGAGACGGAACCCAGGCAGACAGACAGACTGCTAGAGGGAAAGGTAGACACGGGCAGATAGTCAGATAACAGACAGATACACAGACAGGAAGGCAGGCAGAGAGAAGGAGATGGACAGATGGAGTGAGATAATAACAGAAACAGAGAGACATAAATAGAGTCTAAAGACTGAGAGATAAAAAGGCAGTACAGGTAGACACGGGAGAAGAGGATGCAGAGAGGGGACTAACGTGAAGCGATTCAAAGCATAGGACACAGTCAGAGGGAAACAGGCCCTGAGAGAAAGAGGGCGAGAAAAGAAAACTAATGCAGACAGACAGAGGGAAAGAATAAACAAAGAGACAGATTATGAGGCAGAAAGACTACTAGGAAGGGAGAGAGACTAACAGACAAGCAGAGACAGAGAACAGACTGACAGAGAGACAGACAGACAGAGATTGGCGGAGGCAGTGTATCATAGATCAAAAGACAAGAAATGGAGGGACTGAGAGAGAAACGGCAGCCAAAAGGGGCAGAGAGTCAGATACAGAGGGAGGAAGAGAGAATGAGAGAAAAAGAAAGTTTGACAAAGAAACAGAAGTTGAAACTGATATAAATACATGCAGACAAAGAAACAAGCAGACAGAAGCAAGCTAATGGAGAGACAGGCTGATAGACTGGATAGATAGCCAGGGCACAGAGAGACAGACAGGTATAGAAAGAAACTGACAAAGAGAGAAATAGAAAGAGACATATACAGAGATAGAATGATGAAGAATTGACAGAGACAAAGAAGCAAATGAACAGAAAGAAAGAGGCACAGAGTGGCTGAGAAACTAAGAAACAGGAAGCCATACAGCACCATAGTCACACCAAAGGACAGAGGGAGAGACTGAGGACCAGAAATGAGCAATTAAACAGAGACAGCTAGTCAAACAAAAAGAGAAAAAGAAAGAGAGGGTCGGGGTCATTGGTAAGAGACAGACAGAGGCAGAATAGAAGGCAGGCTGACAAACCCAGAAATAGACCAATCGAGGGACAAAGTGAGATGCAGACAGGCACAGGGTGGGAAGGATGAGAGAGAGCGAGAAAAGAGATTGAGAGAGAAAGAATGCAGGATGGAGACCGACAGAACTACAGTCTGTCTAAAGACATACAGTCTAAAGACACATCAACAGACAGACAGAACCTGAGGAAGAGGTGAACAGAGACAGGAAGCAAGAAGGCAGACAGGACATCAAGACACAAGGATAGACAGGAAGAGAGAAAGAGACAGGGAAAGACTGGGAGACTAATAGAGAAACAGCCAGGGAGACAGAGACAGAACAACAACCAAAAAAAAAACATAAAAACAGACAAGAGACAGACAAAAGTACAGGCATAAAAGCAAATTGCAGAATAAACAGAGGCACCCTTTCACACCTCACCCCAACACTCCCCACCATCACCACTAGATACCTTTCATTGTTTAGCCTTAGATAGCGGACAACAGGGAGGAATTTTCACAAGGTGCCTGGAACATGGCAGAGATTTGTGGGAAAGTTCAAATCACACTGGGAAGGAGATGGAGTCTGAACTTCTTTGCCTTTGGAAATATCCCAGGGCCCATGTGCTATTAGTTAGGAGAATACTTGTCCTATGTCAATACCGTGAGCATTTGTTCTTTGTCAACACTGTAGGGTTTGGGTTGTTGTTATTTTTGTTTTTAAGCAAATACATGAAATCTCTCAGAAGTCCATTGTTTGCAGATTTCCCATCATGCTTCCTTCTTCCCTGGAGGAAAATGCTTTGTTTCTTTGATAAAGCAAACTTATCATTTTTCTCTTTACAGTTTTCTATTGAGTGTCTTGTTTTCATAGTTTAGAATTCATATAGCTCTCAGGCAAGTTTCTTTAAGATGTTTCTATTTAATATTCAGCTGCAGCACCAAGGAGTTTAACATTATTTTCTTTTTTTTTTTAATGGAGAATCTAGGGGAAGCTTCTCTTCTTCCTGTAAGCATTTCACCTTAAGTGTCTTCAAAGGACTTCTGGCTTTTTCTTAATTATGACTGGCATCTGATATTTGCTGCCCCCAACTGTATAAACAATGTGCAGATAAATAAGGTGGCTTCCATAAGTGGGCTTTTTGTTGCTCCTAAATCTCAGGTGATTTTAGTCAGCCCAGTGCCTGCCCAGAAGCTGAAATCTATGGAAAGTGAGCAAAATGCTAAGAACCAGCTTAGCCTTCCTCCTAAAACCCCTGGACATTTGTCATTTGGCCTGAGGAAACTAGAGAATGAGAGCAGGAGGGTGTCTGCATGGTTTGTGCTTTGCTGAGATGGAGTAGAGGGGACGGAAATGGTCTGGCCCACTGGAAAGTTCCCCAGCCTGCCGTGTGGAGGCCACTCACCCTATAGAGAGATGAACAGGGAAGTCTGTCCTCCCAGGCGTCGGGCTCCTGTTTGCAGGAGAAAAATATCACACAGCATGTGATTAAGATCCAAGTCAGAATGTTGTCTAGTGTAACTGTATCCACACTTACCTGGGGAAAAGATAGGGTTTTTTTCCTCTCATTCTTTATGTAATTACTGGATTTTTAGAATTAAGCAGACTCTAAGATCATGCAGGGGCTTCCCAGGTGGCTCAGTGGTAAAGAATCCACCTGCCAATGCAGGAGATGCAAGAGACACAGGTTCCATCCCTGGGTTGGGAAGATCCCCTGGAGGAGGGAAATGGCAACCCACTCCAATATTCTTGCCTGGAGAATCCCATGGACAGAGGAGCCTGGCAGGCTACAGTCCATGGGGTCACAAAGAGTCAAACATGACTGAAGTGATTTAGTGCGCATGCACGCAAGATCATGCAGTCCATAAATCCCACTTATAATCAAGGAAATGAAGGAAGAGTGGTAATATAGTATAGTAAATACTGTAGTCTAGTAAGTAAGGAGTTTAGGATCAAAGATAGGCAGTCAACAAAGGTTAGACATCAGGCTAACCTGGTCTTTGTGTATCCTGTTATATACAGCAAATGTTTGACATGTCTGTGTTTCATGAAAAGTGGCAAAGATGATAGACTTATAGGGTGGTTATGAAGAAATAAATGACATAATGTAAGTAAGAAGTAATGTGCTTCCCACACTATCTGGCACATGCATGTTTGTGTGCTTAGTCGCTCAGTTGTGTCCAACTCTTTTGCGACCCCGTGGACTGTAGCCCACCAGGCTCCTCTGTCCATGGGATTTCCCAGGCAAGAATACTGGAGTGGGTTGTCATTCCCTTCTCCAGGGGATCTTCCTGACCCAGGGATCGAACCTGGGTCTCCTGCATTTCAGGCAGATTCTTTATCATCTGAGTACCAGGGAAGCATCTGGCACATAACAGATGCTTAATATGTTAGTTTTTATTATTAGCTCAGAAGGAAGTGACTCAATAGAATTCTGGCCTCTTGACTCCTGGTCCAGTTTTCTTTGAAAACTGAAATGTACAGAGTGCCCACCAGATGTGTAGCAATGTACTTAATATGCACTCTGCCTTTGCAGCACCAACTGTGCCCTTTGTTGGTGTTATTCTGAATTTTCACAACTTTGGGGGAAACAAGAGCCTAATGAGCATTTTTCTCTAACTACATCACTTCACATTTGCTTCTAATCTTTGGTTATTGTCTATAGGCCTTCTTAAACAGAGGCTACAGCCTGAGTTAGAATCTGAATTGTCCACGAGCCTCCACATGTTGAATAAATACATCTGTCCAAAGACACTGAAGATCCAAAACTCAATCAGAACCACATCCCCAGACTGGGGCCTTGGTAGATCTGAGTAATACTCCAAGTCTGGTATACACTGCTGCAGATCTCTATTATTGGAAGACACGTAGGATGGGGAACCATTCGTCTGCTGGTTGCGCCTAATTGCAGTGTGCAAAGAGCTGGCTCAGCAGAGAAGCTCTTTGAAAAGCCCTGCTTCAGGGGCACTAGGCCCACAGCTCAGAGCTGCTTTGTGTCTCAAAACAGGTCATCTCTGCACAGTATCTGGAGTCACGTGAGGGGTGAAGCTCCAAAGTAAATTCATGGAGATAGTGATCAATATTCTGCTGAAACCAGGGGGCACTTGGGTTCTTTTTATCTGTATGGACTATTACAAAGTTGAACAGAGGAATTAAATTCTGAAAATAAGTTGAATCTCTTGGTATTAAGCCGAGAATTGATTCCAGTTTCTTTTATGGTTCAGCCTTTTTCATTTGAAAGGCTATTGCCTATATAAATAGGTTTAGGAGAGTTCAAACTTTCTGCTAAGTGCTCATTGCTGTCTTAGGTGTATTGGAAAAAAATAGAAACTCTATAGACTTGTCTCCTGTCTGCTAGAAGAGTACAATCTAAGGCCACAAGTAGCTTACAAGGCCTTCATTTAGAATACTTGTTTAAGTTGTGATTCATGGATATTTTTGATAACTTGACTTTGCTACCTCCCTAGCCAGGTAAAATGCCTCAAATCACCCTTCCACCCAAACTTAAAAGCTTGAGTTTGATGGTACTAGTTATCTACAGCCATACTATCCTGAATGTGCTCCATCTCATCTGGTGGAACTTGCTGCCATCATCAAATAACTTTGACTGACCCCATGGCACTAGTCTCCTTCATATTCCAGTTAATATTTAAGAGTGGAAGATAAATATGTGTAGCCTTCTTGCTACCTATTTTCTGTCACCAGCCTATGTCACATTTGAATAGCCTTTTAACTGGCCTCCTAGCCTCCGAATGTTTGCCCATCTCTGGCTTGCACACAGCTGCCCCATTGTGATGAAGAGAGAAGACCCTCGTAGGAACCCTCATTCTGGCTGCACCAGTGCCTGCCTTTTATGGACACAAGCACCCAGTTTGGCGCTGAGGATAAGGGACAGAATGTAATCATCTTCCCCATTCTCCCTTGAATAGGCCCTAGTCTTGCTTTCAAATTCCTCATCAGCTAGTTGGAAATGGGATTTCTTTGTGCTTGGAGACCAGCTTAATTCTTCTCTCCCTTGTGGTAGGCAGTTTTGGCAATGGGAAATCCTTCTTGGAGGGAAATGGGGATCTCAGATCCATATCAAGTTGGAGATGATGGTGGAGCTATTACAAGCAGTGCTAATCAAGGCAGGAATAAATCTGGCCTCTGATAGACACAAAGAACTGGTTTGCAGCTGTTACATTACTGTCCTCAGTACCTAAAACATGGAGTGCATCTTAACAAAACATAAGACAAAAAGCAAGATCCCAAAATTCTGCTCAACATTATATGGAAACCTGGATGGGAGGAGAGTTTGGGGGAGAATGGATACATGTATATGTATGGCTGAGTCCCTTGCTGTCCACCTGAAACTATCACAACATTGTTAATCAACTATATGTGAATATAAAATTAAAAGTTAAAAAAAAAAACAAGCTCCCAATATAAAGAAATATGAGGCTGTGAGTTTATGAGAACGCTTGTGTTGGCAGTGAAGCAGTTAAACTTTAGTCCACTAGGGAAATAAGGCTGTGTCAGGCTATGGATATGGCTTAAGTTCATGATTTTGTGATTGTTCCTGCAGTGTCCTGTCTGGATGGGAAAAATGGTGAGCACAAACAATGTCTGATGGCAAGCCCATTGACTTTCATTAACGGGAAGTTTAAGAGGAACATGTAAGCTGGGAAATGCACTGGACTTTCACCAATTGCTTGAATTGTCACAGTAGCAATTTCTCTTCACACCACTGATGCCTTCTCGGAAGTGAGAACTTGTGATCTGTTTGACTCAGGGGTTATAATTCATCACAAGCTGTGGAGAACAAATGACAGATTCTGGAAAGGGGCTTAAAGTTGGAGCAGGCCAACCAAATCTTCTTTCCTGGCATTCTTCAGTTCTTCATTGTCATCTTTTTTCTCTAGTCTTTAAATCCTCACTTAAGATCCAGTTGAACTCAGGACTTTCTTGAAACTGAATTCATTTATACTAATTCAGGAAGGAGGATGAGCATGAAGCTCCATCAAAAAGATGACTACTTTGGCAACAGTAGATCTTAGGCTGGTCAGGAAATTCACTGCACTGCTTTAAAGTTTCATTAATGGCACCTTTCAACTGGGAGCTCACCTGTGGAGGAAACTTGGTCCTTCTTCTTCCTGTCAATCTTCATACAGTAGCCAGTGCAGCGTCTTGCATATAGTGAATAAGCAATAAGTGATATCACGTGGACTGTTTGGTCTCCCATGTTTCTCATCTCAGCAATTTAGAATCTCGATCGCAGAAAATAGAGGAGCACATTTTATTATGTCGTCTTTCTCTAATAGTTCAAGTACATTCTTCTGATCTTTATATCAAGCTTTATATAGAACAAGCCAGGAGTCCCCAAATTGCTCCCCATCTGTGCTAAAGTACCAAGGTTTCTGTCTTAATGTATTTTTTTTCAAGACAGGAATCATCTGAATCTAGATGTTGGATGTTATTGTTGTTTATCCATGATAGTCATTACAACTTGTGCTATACTTTCTGTATTTTAAGAGCTTCAAATTAACAGAGGAAAAAAGAGAAGGAAGCACTAATTTAGCGTAGTAAACAATATGAAGTTAAGAATACTTGGGTTCAAATTCTGGCACTAGTATGTCCTAACTGTGTGATCTTGGATTATTTGCTTCTCTTTGCTTCTCTTTGTTTCCTCCTCTTTAAAACAGAAATAATATCTCCATTCCAACCTTGTCATGTTGTTCTAAAGATTAAATAAGGTAATACACTGAAATCCTCTAGCACAGTGATAGACACAAAATTGAAGTTAGGGGTCTGTCAATTATCATTATGTCTATGCTCCACAAAGACAAGTAAGAGAATCATCCTGTGATGCAGGGATTGAAATGAAATCCTTTTGAAATTTACACTTTCTTAATTTTTCTCAGTGTCTGTTTTTGAAAACATGATGTATATTTCAATTCCTGCCCATCATAAATGCAGCATATTCTGTTTTCTCACTTTATTGCATGGGCTTAATTATTAGATTGAGCATTGTTAAGATTCCAAATTATGTGATTTTTTAAAAAATGTATACAAGTGTGTGTGTGTGTGTGTGTGTTCATATAGACACGGACACATGGCAACAATCTTATGAAGAATTCAGAATGCTATATTTGGACTGCTAGATTACAATGCTTAATGTTTTAAAGTTGAAAACAGGTAAAGTGGAAAATTTACTAAGTCTTCGATTAGACAAAGCCTCACACAGTCATCTAATTCAGCTCTTATTCCCTACCCTACTACCTCAATCCAGAACTACATATGACACATTGCTGACACACATTCATCTAGTTTGTGTTTAAATATTCCAAATAATTTTAAGATTACTGCCTTACAATGTAGCCAGTCCCTTCTCCACGGACCTCATGGGTTCTTATGGGGATCCCATGAGGTGATATGTCAGTGTTAGACCACAGTGCTGGGTACTTAAATGTTACCTATTAGTATCACTTTGTAGTGGGACCGCTCTTATGATTAGAAATATATTTCTTATAGCAAACCTTAAGCTGACTCCTGGGTCCTATCTTTGCACTATAAAACATATGAGACCACGTGTAATCTTTTTTCCACGTGATGGTCCTCTAAGTATTTGAGTACAGCTCAATGCTCTCAAGTTTTCTCTTCACTAAGTTAAATATTCTAGTTACTTCAAAATGCACCTCATAAGAAACGGTTTCCAAACACTTCACTCCAGTCACTTCCCTTCAGTGATGTTTCCAATATTGCTCTTATTAGCTGCTCATCACAACAGAACACAGTGACCAGAGCATAAGACAGTGTGCCTGTTATTTCTCAGACTCTAGAGTCCACTTAATTAGGCTTCTATTAATACAGGCTGAGTTATATCTGCTTTTCTGGAAGCTACATCATATTGTTATCTCACATTCAAGTTGAAAGCTAATCCCCTAGATCTTTGTAACATGAGTTACAATGAAGTCATATTTCCTCTATTCTGTTCTTCTATGACTACCCTCCATTTTATCCTGTATTACATTCAACTTTCATAATTTGGGGTTTGTCATTCCAACCACTTTTCCTCACATAAAGATAGATACAACAAAACCAGGAAGTGGTGATATTCACTGTCTTCTAGCTCAGAATATTTCTCAGCAATTGATTAGCTCAAGCGCTGGTTTTCACCATCACTTTAGCACCACTCTGACTCTTTATGAAAGCCACAGTGAATCATGTGGTCTGATTCTTTCTTGTTTACCAGAGCTTTCAGCTTCTGCTCAGTACTGTCCTATCTTCAGGAAAAATCATATTCTCCTCTAGCTTGTCAGGACAATGCAGAGTATTGGCTGGCAGTATAGTGTATGAGAAAGAGCATGAGCTTTAATAGCAGATTAGGGTTTAAATCCTAGCAATGCCACTTACTAACTGTGTAGCTTTAGACAAGCTACTTAAAACAGCTCTAAGCCTCAGTTTTCTGTGGCTTTAAGATTTTAACAAGATAGCTTGTATACAGTAGTGCCTGCGTACGTACTAAGTCACTTCCACCGTGTCTGACTCTCTGCAACCCCATGGACTGTAGCCCATCAGCCTCCTCTGTCCATGGGATTTTCCAGGCAAGAATACTGGAGTGGGTTGCCATAGAAGATAATAAATAGTGGTGACAATTGTTTTTGAAATGCAGTTCTATCATCAAGTAGGTTTACTCTCCAGCTTTGTCTTATTTGCAGTTGTAACAAGCAAGCCTGTTACAAGTTCATCGAAAAGTCATATGTTAAAATATTGAACAGGACATGGGCAAGTAGAGAGCCCTTTAGCAACTATTAGAGACCTCCCTCCAAATTGTTGGCAATCCATTCATCACAACTTTTTGAGTACAGCTCTTCAACCAGCTAGGAATAGAGCTATAACTAAATTATCATCTGATCCATATGTATTCATCTTTTTTTTTTATAAGGATTTGCTGTAAAGCTGTCATTCTAGTATCCTATTCAAAGGAAAAAAGCATCTTTACTTAACCAGACATGTTCTCACACTGGATTCTCTGGTCACCATTACTTTCCTAAGTTCTTGTACATCATCTGTTTAATAAACCCTTCTTTAATGATGATAGCCAACAAGCTCAGCAAGCTGTCATTTGAAAAAATGTTATGCTTCCCCTCCCTTTGAGAAAGAAAAGGGAGAAAAGCATAAGAAAGATGCTACATGAGGTCACAAGGGTGGCTTCCCAAGCTTTCTTTTATTTCAAAACCAACACTGCAGTACACCCTGGACCAAGGAAAATTATATATGAAGATTATTTGAAAACACTTAGGTTTCTGCAGGAGAGGGGGCCGTGGTTAAAGCTACCTGGAGTTAAAAGGCTGATTTTCTTTATCAGAAACAGAACTAGCTTGACTCTCTTGAGTTCCTCATATTTAAATATTATATTGTTCTCTGTCTCTCCCTCTCTATCCCCCTTTAATTAGTGTATCCATCTGTTTTCCTGGTACTAAGGGGAGGCTCATTGGTTGGTAATTACAACAATGTCCCTGGGCTCCTATTTTGAAAATGTGCTCTTCATTCATGACCTTCCAGGCTCAGGTAACAGTTGCTCTTTTCTGGAATTCTATTGCTTATCATGTTGGCACCTGTTATTTCTTCCCGCTTGACTCAAGCCAGGAATTTACTTCCCTAGAGTCTCTCAAGGCTTCACAGGTAGCTCAGTGGTAAAGTACCCGCCTGCCAAGCAGGAGATGTGGGTTCGATCCCTGAGTTGGGAAGATTCCCTGGAGTAGGAAATGGCAGCCCACTCCAGTATTCTTGCCTGGAGAATCCCATGGACAGAGGAGCCTGGCGGGTTACTATCCCTGGGGTTGCAAAGAGTCGGACTCCACGGAGCACACATGCAGAGTTTCTCAGGCTGCTGCTCAGTGAATCTGACCCTTCACTTAGATGTCCCTGACCCCTTATTAGAAAGTAATTATAACCCAGAGCCTCCAGGACAAAATTAGGATCCAAAATTCCCATCTCTCAGAAAGTCTATGAGGGAAGGCTACTGTGCCTAGCATACCAGACCTTTGAGAAATGCACATTAGAGGAAATGAGAAGAGCCCAGAGTGTCAAATAGATGAGTATTGAATGGAGATAAGGATGAGCAGTTTGCAAGCTTGGAACACTCTTGCCAGCAGTTGGCTAAGTGCCCTTGCACTGATTCCTCTGGTTCCTTCTCCTTAGAAGGCATACGTATTCCTCACAGGGCAGTCTTCTCAAACCAACCATGGAGTTCCTGAAGGAGCTGATCTTAACTTTCCTATTCATCACCATCTCCCACTCTGTTCCCACTACCATGATCATCATGGTTTTTAAATCAAAATTTGAATAAAAAATTAAACAAGTGTTTCGACCAAAAACACTTTGTAATTTTTAACTTAACCGTATGAAAAAACTTAGCAAAGGTATGAAAATGAAGTCTCGTCCAATACACCACCTTTATTATAGTTCCCATTTAACAGTGCTTACCATGCGTCAGCACTTAGCTGAGTGCATGATGAGTGTTATATCATAGGCTCTACATTGTAGCCCCATTTGACAGAAAAGGAAACTAAGCTCCAAGAGGTTAATCAATTAACCCAAAGTAATACAGGGAAGTTAGTGCTAATTCTGGGACTCAAACCCAAGTCTGTCTGACTTCAGAACCAATGCTCTTAACCATCATTGTGTCTACCTGTCATTCTGTCATTATACCTGCCACTGTCTTCAGTACCATTTTATTCATGAGCGAATTGAATGCTGTAAAAGGTGAACAACCCTGTGCCCAAACACTTAGGATGAGTTGTAGATTTACCAGCGACTGCCCCACTGCTCTCTACTCACATTGGTATCCTCACAGATCTCCAATCTCATGGTTGCTTACCCCTTTGATTTAGCTCATGCCATTCCCTTCCCACACACTTCACTTGCCTTTTTACTTCTTCCTCCTCTCTGCCAGTGAAATTGTACCCATTGTTTAAATTCCATTTCTTCCATGAAGCTTTTCCTCACCACATTCTCCCCTCCCCATACCCCTACAGCCCTCATTGCAACGCCAACATTTAGTATTTTATTATACACTATTTAGTGTTTATGACTCTCTTTGAGGTCAGGAATCATGTTTTGTATGTTTATGTATCTCCATATCCCCTTGCACAAGGGTCAGTTTTATAGATGTCCAAAAAATGTTTGCTTTGGCTCTAGTAGATATATATGATCAATTGAATTCATTGTGTAATATGTATTTTCTCAAGAGTTCTCCTAGTCCTCTTCCCATTATGAGAAATGAAACCTATGCCGCAAGTCTTCAAATGAGGGTTAAAGTACTTTGCAGTATCTAGACACAGTACTAAAATCTCTTATCTTTAACTTGTACTCCTGACAACACCTTACAATTAGTATAACAGGACAGTTGAAAAAGTGTATTGGTGAGTTAACTGAACCAGTTAACATGTAAGTTTTACTGTCAGCTCTGACACTTACTATGCGACCTGGGGCATGTCCTTAACTTCTCTGAGCCCTAGTTTCCTTATCTAGTAAATGGGGTTACTAATGCTTACTAATATTTTCCCCCACCTTAGTGGGTTGTTAAAAAAAAGTAAATGAGAACTGGGCTGTTAGAATATTATATTTTCTAAGCATTTTTAATTATCTGGGAAAGAGAGCCACAGTTATCAATTATTTAGAAGTAATTCCATTACTTCCTGTGGAAAGGACTCCATCTTAGTCCTAAAAGCAAGTATTAGAGTTGGCACGGGGTTTCTGTGAGTTGGCCAGGATTCCTTCAGTGATAAAATCATATGTTCCTGATCTAAAAATTGACCAGTGTGGGCATAGAGAAGAAACCACTTTGTTTTCACTAGGTAATGGGGCAGCTCTCTCTGGTTGCACCATTGGGGCCTTTTGTAACAGTATTTGCTTGCTGTGCTGCCCATGGGGTGAGTTAATGAACCACTAGAGAGTTGCTCTGAATTAAAAAGGTCATACCTGACATGAGCCATTTCAGCACAAACATCCTGTTCTTTTCCCCTCTTCAAGGGGGAGATTTTATTTAAGACCATCTGTGATTTACAAAAAACTTAAATTGTGTGGATGGCAGAATGGCCCTTGCAAATAAATGTCAGGAGAGAAAATCCACCAGGAATTACAGGATCATAAAATGTGAGAGGTGGAAGAAACTTTAGGGATTGTGGAGTCCAACTGCCTCATTTCACAGGTAAGGAAACTAACATCCAGAGAGAGGGAGTAACTTATTCAAGATCACACAGTAAACTTAGTGACAGATGACATTAGAAGCCAAGTTTTTCCAAGTTATCATACTTTTTGTTCACCGTACTTTCCTCTACATCCATTTATTTAAATTAAACTTGAGCAACTTTTTAAGCCATGATAGCAATTTTAGTGTCATTCTCTCAATTGGAAAAGCTGCCTCTAGTCTATTAGCCAGGAATAGCTGGAATGCCCCATCCCAATTTGTTCCAAATCAGGCACTTACCATTTTTAGGGAAATCATTTTCCATGCCTTAAAACTTCTGTCATCTCCACAGAGGAGTCAAGCAACTATTTCCCATCTACATACTACACATTTTTTCCAAGTTGTTTAAATCTTCAGACAAATGAATAGGCCCCAGCTTCGTGAGCATCTGGGTGATATGGTGGGATAGAAATCAGAGCAGAAACTGAGAGGGTGAATTTGATTTCAAGATAATTGTTGGGGACCTTGAACAAGTCACTTAACCTGCTTCTGTCAAATGGAAACCACAGTACCAGCAGCATGCTCCCTCTCTGGTCTGCCCTTTGCCCTTAGATCACACATCCTGACTCCATCCCCTACTTCCTCCTAAACCTTTGAAATGCTATCCATCAAATTTTCTGGGTTGTCTTGGAGACATTTTCCAGCTTCCTTTTCCCATTGCCCAGCTTAGCCAACTGGCCACTCTTCTGAGTATTGTAGGGGGCTGCTTGACAAGTGCTCTGGGCTGCCTACAGAGATTCTATCTTTAATATTTGGTGCTATGTCAGATTTTCCCAGATGAGGAATTCAAAATGTCTAGGTCTGCTGTAACCCGGAATCCTAGTATCTGGCTCTGGTTCCCTGGATCCTGTACCTAATACCTTCTATTCCTGGGTGATCCCTTTTGAGTGGTCAGATCAGTAAGTGTAATTGAATAATACTTTAGGTAACAGGATTGGGGTGATCTGAAGGCTATGTAATTTGAAGGCATTTCATGGTGTGTGTGTGTGTGTGTGTGCAAGCAATAATCTAATCCCTCTTACTTGGAAGCGAAAAGAAGTAGAAAATATTTTTTATAGATTTGATATGTCAAGGAAACTGCTTTACGAATCTGCAACATTGATTGTAACTTAAGGCAAATATGTGAACTAAATCCACATAGTTAACCCTGTTCCACTGTTCTGCTGAGAATCAGGATGCTGTCTGTAACTAGGAGTGGCTGCCTATCTTTAGCTAAAACTTCCCTTTTTTTCCCATGTGTATTTTGCCTCAGCTATGTAAGTCTTTTAGACTCCTAAATTAGGGTGTTGTTGAACATTTGAAGACTCTTTAAAAGCTTTCCTGTTGACAGACTATGATAACCCATCTCCTCAGAAAACTGCTTTATGGAGTGTGTTAATACTGGCAAGCTATAGGAAGCACTGATTCTCTAGGGCTTTCTGGGTCTAGCTAAAGTCACTCACTTGGCAACTGTGGATTCTTCAGCCCTTTTGAATCACTTAAGGGACTTCTGTAGCCATGGCTTTATCTGTGGCAGGTCTAAGGTTCACTTTGGTGGGCTGGGTGACCCTATATAAAGCATGTCCCAAGTATGGAGTGGGAACATCCTCAAACCAAGAAGCAAAAAATAGGAAGTTCCAGCGATGTCTCCAAGCCACCTTGGTCTCAACTTTGGAGAGCAGCAACTAGTAGTATAACCTGCATTGACCCAGGAGAACAGAGGAAATAAGATTAATTCTCAAGGCACATGGGACTTGAGCCTCCTCTCTCCTGCACTCCAGAGCAGAGTTCAGTAAACTCTAGCCTGTAGGTGAAATCCAGCCAACTGCATGTTTCTTAAATAAAATTTTAGGGGAACATAGCCATGCCAGTTGTTTATGTATTGTCTCTGACTGCTTCAGCACTACACGTGCAGAGTGGAGTAGTGTGGCAGAGGCTACATGGGCCACAAAGCCTGAAATATTTACGATCTGGCCCTTTAGAGAAGCTTGCCAGCCTCTGCTCTAGATTAAAAACTGGGGCTTAAATGGAAACATAAAAGTTGCTTGAATTACAATGTCAAGTGAAAACAATTTGTAAGTTGTATAGCTACAATCCCATAATACTTTTTAAACAAAATAATTTTGCCATGTATGCTTTTGAAAAGTTCACACAGTAAAGAGGTGAAAATCACAACCCCCAGAGAGAACACCTATTAACATTTTGGCATATACCCTTTCTGGCTTTATGGCCAATGTGTCAGTTTTCTTAATAAAAGCAATTGAAACATATTGTATATACTGTTTTGTAGCCTGATTTTTTTCACCTATTAACATATCTTGGTATCTTTTCATGCCAGTAAACATAGATCTACATCATTACTCCTACTGGCTACAGAGTATTCCATTTATAAAGATATCATTTAATTTATTTAACCAATCCTCTCCTATTGGACTGTTGGGTTGTTTCTGATTTATTTTCTTCTTATAGCAATGCTGTAACAGACATTCATCATATGTACATCTTTTCACACTTGTATTTTTTTAATATTCTTTTCCAATTTTTCAGACATCATAAGTTACCTTTATGATGTCTGAAAAAATCCTACAGCCCCTTCTAGGGTGAATGGATGTTTCCATAAATGGCAAGAGATTTCAATTATATTAATGTAGACACAGAGCCATAGGGACTAGGAGGTCACCTTCCCTCACGGGTAGGTTGAATTAGTGTACCCACCTGAGATCATTAAATAACAGCTTTGCCACTTAAAACATGTGCATCTCAATAGGTTTTTGTGAAAGCTTCTAGTCACATTAAATATTAATGACTGAGGGCAAAGCATTGCTTCAGGAGAACATAATGGCCCAAAGGAAACTGGAAGTCTCTATTTAAAAAAAAAAAAAGTAGACCTAAAAAAGCCCCACATCACTTGTAGCAGGATCAAATTTCTGATGGAGATAATAGAGCTGGCAGTAAGAAGAGAAGGTGAGAAAGGCAGGAAGGCACTATGCCCTGAGGAAATGGGCAGAACACACAATGTGCTCAGAGGCCCAAGAAGCTCCTCTCTGCCCCTGGAGCATGATTAAGGGAGACGAGAAATGGGCACAGAGGTGGCGCTATCCCTGGCCAGCTCCTGTGAGACAAGCACATCCCAATTGCCGCAGCAGGCATTCACATGAATGGGGTTCTTTGTTCACCTTCAAAGGCCTTAATTCAGACTTCCTGGAGACATGTCTGAACCCAGGGAACTCTGCTGATTGTAGGTAGACCACCTGGGCTGGGCACTTTTCAAGGGATTTGGTAAACAGGGAACCAGTGTGCAGGGAAGCATAAAAGTCAGTGTTAATCAAATTGAATAGTTTAATGACATCACAGAAAAGAAGAAAGCAGCAAGAAAGACTATTGTGTCTATTTGAAAATACTCAGTCAGTGGTAGAAATGCATTCTGCCTGTGGTGGTCTGTCATCCAGACAGAAAAGAAGACTGGGCTTTAATATTCTGCACCACCACTCAAGTGTGAACAGTTAGCCTTTAAAAATGAGATGTCAACCCTCAGCTGGTCTTTACCCAACACTTTTCTTCCAGGTTGCCTGAAGTACTATGTGCCATCCATGATAGGTAAAGAAATGTCCAATTACCCAGACACAGGGAGGCAGAGAAACTTCTGCTTTTTTCCTTGTCAGGCCTGTGATCCTCAGTCTTTTCTGTACATTGTCTTCAAGAAGAGAGCCGTCCTATGACTACCCTCCCTTGTCTTTCTTCTTCAGAGGCCAGCCAAAAGTATACTATTTCCTCTGAGATCCCCTCTGCTTAAATGATCTCAAAGGAGGCTTCTTCAGTAGCAATCTGGGTACCAGCAACAGAGCTGTTTGGAGGACTTTCAGGAACTTCACTGTTTCTAACCCAGAGCTTTCTAACCTTCATTAATTGTGAGAGCAATAACTAATATCCCAGTGAGAGGAGCAAGTACTATGTATGCCTGAAAAGCCTGCCTTGCTTTCCTACACTGAGGGAACGTCTGCAGTACCTTGGATAAGCCTGCCAAGCTGGAAACCCTTCTATAACCTGGGATACATAGCTGAACAGCATTAGAAACAACATGATCTACTCTGCTTCTTGTATCCACATCTTTTTTTTCCTTCCTTTTTTAAAATTTAAACTTTTTTATTTTGTGATGATTGAACATTCACTTGCTATTTGTAAGAAATAATACAGAGATCCTATACAACTCCAGTACTTTGGCCTCTTCATGCAAAGAGTTGATTCATTGGAAAAGACCCTGATGCTGGGAGGGATTGGGGGCAGGAGGAGAAGGGGACGACAGAGGATGAGATGGCTGGATGGCATCACTGACTTGATGGACATGGGTTTGAGTAAACTCCGGGAGTTAGTGATGGACAGGGAGGCCTGGCGTGCTGCGATTCATGGGGTCACAAAGAGTCGGACACGACTGAGCGACTGGACTGAACTGATGAAACCTTCACCCGGTAACATCTTGTAACACTGTAGCACAATCAGGATATTGACATTGGTTCAATAAAAATGCAGAACAGTTCCATCACCACATGATCCTTCATGTTACCCTATCTCCCTCCTGCCACAACCACCACTAATATGTTATCCATTTCTATAATTTTTAGCATTTCAAGAATATCATATAACTGGAAGTGTGCAGTGTGTAATCTTTCTGAATTGGCTTTTATTTCACTCAGCATAATTCCCTTGAAAATCATTCAAATAAAGGTATGTATCAGTAGTTGCTTGTGTAGTATTCCACTGTATGGATGTGCCATAGCTTAACACTGACCGGTTGACAATGTCTTATTTTTCCAGTTGTTTTTGCTATTACGAATGAAGCTACTATACACATTTATTACATGATTTTGTGTGAACATAAGTCTTCATTTCTCAGGGATGAATGTCTAGAGTACAATTGCTGAGTTATTTGCTAGGTGAATATTTAACTTTTTAAAGAAAATGACAAACTTTTCCAAAATGACTATACCATTTTAACATTACCACCAGCAACATATGAGTGATTTGCTCTCTTTACGTCCTCACCAGCATTTGACGTAGCCAATTTTTTATTCTTTTCGTCATTCTGAAGGTGTGTAGTAGTCTCTTGTGATTTGAATTTGCATTTCCCTAGTGGTTAATGGTTACTTTGCTTCCCTGGTGGCTCAGTGGGTAAAGAATCCTCCTGCAGTGCAGGAGACCCAGGTTCAATCCCTGGGTCAGTAAGATCCCCTGGAGAAGGAAATGGCAACCCACTCCAGTATTCTTGCCTGGAGAATCCCATGGACAGAGGGGCCTGGTGGGCTACAGTCCATGGGGTTGCAGAGAGTTGGACACGACTGAGTGACTACACCACCAACCACCACCACTAGTGGTTAATGACCTTGAACATCTTTTCCTGTGGATATTTGCTACTTATATATCATCTTTGGTGAAAAATCTCTTTGTACCGTTTGCCTAGTTTCTGATTGTATCATTTTGTTTTTCGTTGTTTTTCTATTGAGTTTTAACAGCTTTTTATATACTCTGGATACCTGTCCTTTGTTAAATCTGTGGTTTGCAGATATTTTCTACCACCCCTCAGCATGCCTTTCATCTTCTTAACAGGGTCTTTCACAGATAAAGTTTTAGTTTTGGTGAAATCTACTTTATCAATTTTTCTCTTCATGGGTCATGTTTTTGGTGTCAAGGTTAAGAGCTCACTAGATCCCAAAGATTTCCCTGTTTTTCTCCTAAAGTTTTACATTTAATATTTAAGTCTATGTTTCATCTTGTTAATTTTTGTATAAGATGTATGACTTAGATCAAGTTTCTTCCTTCCTTCTTTCCTTTCTTTCTCTCTCTCTTCTTTTCTTTTTGTCTTCAGATGTCCAATTGCATGAACAGCACTTGTTGAAAATCATTGAATTGGTTTTGTACTTTTTTCAAAAATAAATTATGAATATTTGTGTGGGACACATCTTTTTTACATGTGACAATGTTACCTCTATCCTCATTCCCTAAAGTGATTAAACAGAACAAGACAGCCAAGAATAAATAAATGTGCTTTTTAGTAAATAATACTATAGAAATCATAGTAGCTAATGTACATGGAGTGTTCTCTATGTGCTAGAACCTTTACATACCTTATTTTATTTATTCCTCACAACATCCTATAATGCACATACTATTATTACCATTTTGCTGATGAGAAAACTCAGAGAACTTCAGAGAAGTTCTTCAGAGAAAAACTTCAGAGAAGTTAAGTACCTTGCTCATGGTTAGTGGTGAATCTGAGAGTCAAACCAGGTTTTGATTCTAAAGCCTTTCTTAACAACTAGGCTACCCCTTCTCTGGATACCAATTCTTCATGTGGCAGACCATCCAACCATCCTGGGTAAGAACCAATACTCTAATCTATAATCATTATAATGAGAACAGAAAAAGTCTTATTACTGTTTGGAAAGTGATAAGTTTGTAGTGGTTATAAACCTTCTCAAATGACCTTCCCATTCTTGAGGAAGAAATTCTAATTGGGGCAACAGCCGCTACATCTCACCAATTCCACCTGTCCTTACCAGCTGCTACAATATAAACCATCAAACTCCTCTGAGACAATGCTCCTTTCTCTATTCCATCTTGGCTGTGTGATCCCTCTGTCTGTATGTGTGTGTTTACATGTGGGGGAAAAGAGGAAAGGCTCGTGAAGATTTGCAGGGACTTGGGCCAGGGTCAAGATTAGAAAGAGCAAATAGAGGGAGGGAAGTAGAGACTAGAGTTGGATGGATTTTCTGAAACTTCAGTTTGTTAGTTTACTAGCAGGAGAATCGTACTGTGTAAAATTATGCAAACTTGCCTCTTTTACCCATGTTGCTTGGGATCTTCATCCAAACATGAACCTATTGGTGCCCTGGATGATCAAGAAAACCACCTGGAAGCCCCTCAACGACCACTCTGGTTAAACAATCTTTACTGAAAGCTGCTATGGCTCCAAATTGGAGAAGGCAATGGCACCCCACCCCAGTACTCTTGCCTGGAAAATCCCATGGACGGAGGAGCCTGGTGGGCTGCCGTCCATGGGGTCACGAAGAGTCGGACACAACTGAGAGACTTCACTTTCACTTTTCACTTTCATGCATTGGAGAAGGAAATGGCAACCCACTCCAGTGTTCTTGCCTGGAGAATCCCAGGGACGGGGGAGTCTGGTGGGCTGCTGTCTATGGGGTCGCACAGAGTTGGACACGACTGAAGTGACTTAGCAGCATGGCTCCAAATGCAGTTGTTATTGCTGTGAGGCCTCAAACACATGAGAAGTGTGTATGGAAAACTTCCTAGCAATTGAGCAGGCTGGCTGATTAGCTAGGATGCTTTTAGTGTCTCTAAATTTGATCTTGGCCAGCGCTTTCTAAATTCTCCAAAGATGACCTTGTATCATGTAAAGGGAACATTTTTGTTGATTATCAGACCTTGAAATTCACATTTCCTTATTTTCTCCTAGTTGCTTTCCATTTTGCATTCATTGAGCTTTGGGGAAGCAATATTGTAGTTTGAGCTATTTGGAGGAGTGGGGAAGCACAAAGGCATAAAGAGAACAACAGTAGAGAAAGGTAGTCGTTAATTAACAACACATGTTTTGGAAAAATGCTTTATTAAACTTCAGAAAGAACTCAGCTGCACAAATCCATGAGTAATATAAAAATTATGATGGTATTCTGTCACTGGTGAAGACCATTCCTTCTCATGGCTCTTGGAAAATATCCTGACACACCAACCCCGAACACCTAACTTCTATCCTGGTTTCAGAAGTTTTTCCAAAATTCATGACATTTTAAGCTGTCTGAAAATGGCTATAAATGTATCCATGGGAGAGCCAGGGGAGGGGAAAAGGAAAATATTTTATCTCCAGAAGACAACCTTGAGTTTTGAAGAGGGGTTCTGTGGGCAATAATAGAGATTTTGAGTTTAATATTCATTGTTTTCTTAAAGAGGGTGGTCAATCTGAGGTTGTTATTACAAATACCCCCTTATCCCTTGTAGCACTTGAGCTTTAGACCTTCAACTACAGTTTGAACTAGGAATGATCCTAAGCCCTTTGAGTCTCATTGCCTAAGCAGTCTTCAAGATTCCAATTGCCTTTCCTATCTGGCAGATTCTTTCCTCCTCTTTGAGAGAATTCTAGCAGTTGAGAGGCCACAGGCATTCTAATTCATTTTCTTGTACTGGAAAGCAAGACCAAGAAGTCATCTCCTGCCTCCTGAAAAAATAAGACATTCTTTTCTCTTTAGAAGTTGTCTCTGAGGGAAAAAGTCATCCTCCCTATCTTCACTTCCCTCCTAGAAGCATCCCTTGCCCAAGGAATCACCTTACTTTGTTATCTAGGGAGGAGTGAACTGTATCAGTCTGGGAAAAATTAGGAGAGAGAAACCACACAGTAATTTAAACAGAGGAGGTTTACTGTAAGTATTAACAATAATAGGGGATTGGCTAGTAAGAAGTAAAGAGAACTGTAAAGAATGTAGGAGTAGCAAATATTAGGAGCAGCCACTACACCCTATGACTGAATTAGAGCACCCAAGGGACAACCCTTTCCAAAGGGATTGATCCAGACCTTGTAGGAGAAGGCACAGTTGTGGTTCAGTGGAGAGCAGAGAATGGCTGTGGGGCTATGGTGGCAGAACTTGGTAGAATTCTGACTCCTGGAACTTTCTAGAAATCTGCCCCGTGGAACTTTTGGAAAATCTACCCTCTACAGTGCCAGGGAGCACTGTTCACAGAGAGGTATCTCAGAATAGGCACTTCACTTCAAAACTGCCTGAGGGAGGGGTACTGGGCCAAGTTGCTGTGTGCTGCTGATTAGAATGTACTACAGAAACTACATGCCGGAAAAGCTACAGACTGGAAATGTAGTGCTAGGAAAGCTGTGTGTGCTGCTAGAGACAGGCACTGGGGATGCTGGGGGGCTACAAGGCAGGAGCCTGCCAAGTGAGCACACCAGCCCCCTGCAGCCAGGACAGAAGGCTCCTTCCTGCCAAAATGCCTCTCCTGTGCCCCCTACTGACAAAGCTTAACACTGTGCTAGCTGGCAAAGGTAAAGTATATAAAGGGCCCAGAACCATAAAGGGTGAATTTGAAGCTAAGAGGCAATGAATCAATAACTGGCACACCAACCTAGCTCAGATAGTAGTAACTCTCTTACACTGTTCCTAGCCCCAGTTCCTATGCTGAATGGTCTCTCTTCTTCTTACAATTTGGGATGAGGAGATAGAAATCAGTTACCTTCTCATGCTGGTCAGAATGGCTGCTATCAAAAAAGTCTACAAACAATAAATGCTGGAGAGGGTGTGGAGAAAAAGAATCCTCTTACACTGTTGGTAGAAATGCAAACTAGTACATCCACTATGGAGAACAGTGTGGAGATTCCTTAGAAACCTGGAAATAGAACTGCCATATGACCCAGCAATCCCACTGCTGGGCATACACCGAGGAAACCAGAATTGAAAGAGACACGTGTACCCCAATGTTCATCGCAGCACTGTTTACAATAGCCAGGACATGGAAGCAACCTAGATGTCCATCAGCAGATGAATGGATAAGAAAGCTGTGGTACATATACACAATGGAATATTACTCAGCTATTAAAAAGAATGCATTTGAGTCAGTTCTAATGAGGTGGATGAAACTGGAGCCTATTATATAGAGCAAAGTAAGCCAGAAAGAAAAACACCAATACAGTATACTAACGCATATATATGGAATTTAGAAAGATGGTAACGATGACCCTATATGCAAGACAGCAAAAGAGACACAGATGTAAAGAACAGACTTTTGGACTCTGTGGGAGAAGGCGAGGGTGGGATGATTTGAGAGAATAGCACTGAAACATGTATATTATCATATGTGAAATAGATTGCCAGTCCAGGTTGGATGCATGAGACAGGGTGCTCAGGGCTGGTGCACTGGGATGACCCAGAGGGATGGGATGGGGAGGGAGGTGGGAGGGGGTTCAGGATGGGGAACACATGTACACCCATGGCTGATTCATGTCAATGTATGGCAAAACCACTAAAATATTGTAAAGTAATTAGCCTCCAATTAAAATAAATTTTTTAAATGGCAAAAAATAAAATTGGATTAAAAAAAAAGAAATCAGTTACCTTTATCGCCTCTCCCCACATCTTGTGTAACACCAGCCCACGTGAAAATAGCAGCTATAGCTCTATCTCCACTGCTCAACCTCTCCTTCTCTGATTGCTAAATTCAGGTTACCTTCAACTCTTTGTTCTCCACCTACCTTCTCTGTACCGACTGGGATGGGGACAAACATCTACTTAATGTCTAACATATAGCAGATTGCAGTAGAGATGGCAGAGTTCAGTGCTTAAAAGTATGGGCTTTCAGACTTCCCTGGTGGAGCAGTAGATAGGAATCCGCCTGCCAATGCTGATTCAATCCCTGCTCTGGGAAGACCCCACACGCTGCAGAGCAATTAGGCCCATTCCCTGCAACTACTGAGCCCTTGCTCTAGAGCCCAGGAGCCACAACTACTGAACCCACACATCGCAATGAAGAGTAGCGCCTACTCAAGACAACTAGAGAAAGCCCACATGCAACAACAAAGACCCAGCACAGCCAAAAAATAAATGAATAAAATGAGTTCCATGTACCAGCAGCCTCAGCATCACTAGGGAATTTGCTTATTAAAAGACAAAAACATGGACTTGGGAGTCAAGTGTGGATTAGCATCCTCACTCTGCCATTTCCTCCCTGTGTGATCTTGGGCAAGTTGCTTAATTTTTTTTGAACCACCATCTTTTCAACTGTAAATGGAGATAATCATACCTGCAACTCAAGAGTGTTGTGAGGATTAGGCATAAGTAATGTACCAAATATTGGGTGAGCCAGAAAAGTAATGTGCCAAATGTAATGCCTAACACCTGTTGTTGCGGTTCAGTGCTCAGTCATGTCTGACTTTTTGCGACCCCATGAACTGCAGCATGCCAGGTTTCCCTGTTCTTCACCATCTCCCAGAGCTTGCTCAAACTCATGTCCATTGAGTCGGTGATGCCATCCAACCATCTCACCCTCTGTCATCCCCTTCTCCTCCTGCCTTCAATCTTTCCCAGCATTTTCATAAAATGAGAATCATAATAATACCTGCCTCATAAGGTGGTTGTAAGTATAAAATGCATATAAAATGCTTAATGCAGCAAGTTACACAGGAAGATAATTGAGCAATAAGTGGTAGCTCTACATAGAGATGTACCCATCGGGCATTGTGCTATGTATTTACTTTACATTCTTTCATTTGTTTACTGTCTTATTTCCCCTTTTTCTTCCCCACACTCACCCTCACCTCCCTACTTCAGTGCTTCTGCCTACAGAAAGGACAGAAACAATATTCTTGACCTGACTGCCTGCTGCTCTCGTGAGCAAACCTAGACCACTAGCCAGACACTCCTCTTCAGCCCGAGGCCCTCTTGAGATGGAGACAGAAGGACTTAGTTATTCATTCTGGCTTATGACAAAAGGTCTCCATCCCTTGGCAAAAGAACTAATTTCCTTAGTAGTTATACAATTGCTTCTTTGAAGTTGGTTACACACCAAGGGAAGAAAGAGCCAACTCACAGACCTCTAAATCATCCTAAAATCGAAGTCTCATTCTACTTCCAGTCATTAGAGAGAGACTGGGAAGAAAAAGGAAATGAGAGTAAATCTTGTTGGAAAGAGCACGTTTTTCTACTGTCAGAGCAATATGCCCTCAGCAGAGCGCAGACCAAGTGACACATACAAAACTCCTCCTTTATTGAAAAAATGTCAGGTGTTTCATAAGGGTTATACTCATGTATGAATATTTGGTTTATTACATAAGTGAAATCCCTGGGTAAATTGGAAGCTCATGCAACTTAAGAGCAGGCAGGGATACATGTAAAAATTGGAGAAGTCTGTAACTGTCTAATCAGTCTCTCCCACTGGGCATGCTTGTTAGAGCTTTTCAAATCTATGGACCTCAAGCCATTATTTTCAATGTATATTCTGTAGCCATCAATCCAACCCAAAGGAGCCACTGATTCACAAAGAAATCCCATACATAAGGGTAAGGGCTTTGTTTTGTTGGAGATCTCTTTATAGTACAGTTGATGAGGAGTGAAGGGGCTATTTCTGAGATATTTCCTAGGAACTCAAAAACACTTGTAGCCAGTCCTCTGCCTCCAGGCTACTATGCAACATGCCATTTGAAACTGTTCATTAGTGTGCACTCCCAAGTTCCTTTGTATGTCTAACTTGCAATCTGAGAGGTGTCCCAGAAAGTAAAGTATACATGATATTCCTGAGCTTTTCTTTTCTTTAAAAAAAATTTATTTATTTGCTTTTTTATTTGGCTCTGCCGGGTCTTAGTTGCAGCACACAGGATCTTCAATCTTCGATGTGGCATGTGGGATCTAGTTCCCTGAGCAGGGATCAAACCTGGGTCCCCTGCACTAGGAGCATGGAGTCTTAGCCACTGGACCTCCAGGGAAGTCCCTTGAGCTTCTGCTTTAAACATACGTTCGTGAGAATTCCTACTTTGTTGGTTTGTATTATGTATTCCTACTCGTTTGATTTTATGACTAAGCAAGAATTTCAGGTTTGATACCCCTGCAACTAGGCTATGTTGAACACGTTCCTTCCAGGCAGAAATTGTGATTCTGACTCGTCCATTTACCCAGCCTATACCTAAGGAAATTTGCCACTGGCTTCTACTCACAATATCTAGTAGAGCTGCAGCCGTCACCTCAAGAGAAATAGGAATCAGTCACCTTGCCAATTTCCCACACATCCTATCCAACTTTCTGAGCAATTTCATTAGCATGACTAGAAAGTGAAATTAACGCTAAATGGCAGAGACTCCCCAAACTGAGGCCTTGGAATCCAGCCAATCCCCACAGAGAAGCAATTGCTACCCATTGTGACACAGTGACGTGTGCAGGTAGGGATAGATGACAATGAGGTGCCTAAGCAGCTACTGCGTGTTGAAGTGGAGTAGATCTGCCAGCCAGAGACCTGGATATTGGACTAGCACAACAAAGGGTTTTAAAGGGCACAAAAATATGGCACTTTTATTTCCATTGCTTCTAGTGTTTTGAACAAAGAACTCCCTGTTGTCCAGCTGCTGCCATTAAAAATTTTTTTTTTGCTTTCTCTACTCAAGCAGAAGACAGCAAGCCCAGCTATTCAGCCTCGTACTCTATGTCTCTGCTGCTCAGTTACCCCTCCCTGGCTCACCTTCCATTGCATGGGGTGGAAAAACTATACACGTTGGGATCTTTTCTCTTTTTAAGCTCAACACATCACTGAGAGGCATTTTTAAATAATAATTTCTTTATAAGAAAAAGGCATGTTTAACACATAAAAAGTGATTCAAAGATCATAACCAGAATAAGAGGACATAGATGAATATTTCTATAGAGAGGGGTTTTTTTTTTTGTATTGGGGCTTAACATAAGGAATAACTTTTATCACAATGGTTTCCTTGAACATTAAAACAGATTACTTAAGAAGACTGCAGCTGTGGGTAGGATTATCTGCTTATTATGCTGCATGCCCAAATGAAGGTAGGTCCACAAACTCCAGACTGATATTCAGCCAGTGTGCACTAGCTGGTCATACTAGTTTTAAAATATTGAAAAACTTCTGTTCCAGTTGGTAAATAGGTATTGTCAGGTGCCCCATAAGTGATCACCAGCCATTCCTGCTAATAGATAATCACTGTTCAGATGCCTCCTAAATGACTGCCTGACCCTTCTGATATCCTCCAGGCTTCCCGCAGTCTAACAATAATAGGTTGACCTCTGGCACAACAAGGGATTTTCTGGGCCCTATTCCAGTGGTGAGGTTCTATTTGGTTACTCATGCCATACTGGTGTTTGAATACTTTGCGTATCATCCCTAGTTCCCCTGATCTTATTCCCATGACTTGAGATCGTTTTTATAGACAGAACCAACCGGCTAACCAGAGAACCCCTATTAGAGTTTAATGCTCTTATGTAGGCTAAGTTCAGTTAGTGAAAGAAGAAATTAATTTAGAAAATATTAGCAAGATGAACTTGAAAATTTGTATAAAAGTTGGGGAAAGCATTTTTACTTTAAAAAAATAACCAATAAATAGTGTGAGCCACAATTATTGTCAGGCATTACAGTGCTGTCAGCAAATTGAAGGAAATAAAACTCCACTGTTTGTTCATTCACTAGGCCATATTCCAGAGCATACTTAGCAGTATATAAGGTACCACCCTGCCCTCAAAGTTCTTACAACCCAGCAGAGGATATATCGCAGGTACCCAGTTAATTATTCATGTAAGTACTGATAACCATTTAGAGAACCATACTACCGCTAAGTATGTCTTGGAAAGGTACAGTGTCATCATACTTCCTGTTATACAGGAGAACCTCCAGACTGGAAAATGTTCAGTTCCTGTGAGAAAAAATAAGAGGGGGTTCACTTAGACAAAGCCAGGCTATCTCTGTAGTATTAAATTAGTACTGACTCTACAATGATGACTAATGCTACAAACTCTGACTACTAAAGAAAAATTTATTGAAATCAGTCCGATGATGCAAAACAGACCATTGAAAGATTCCTTCTGTTCCTATTATGGAAACAAATTGAATAATTTTGATTCCCTTATCATCCTCTACAAAATTATATTTGCTAATAGAATGCAAGTATCATTGGTAAAGAAAGAAGAACAGAGATGAATCATTATCATGAATGTTCAGATAAAGAGCATCAGATTCAGAAAGTTACATTATTATATTGCCTAAATAAAACCAACTAGAATTTCCCACAGCAAACAGTCAAAGGTTTGTGCATAACACACTTGTTTAAAGTGCAGTTGACAGAAACGCTTACTCCTTCTGGGTCCTGCTGGAGCTGGGACTGCTATTGGACAAACTTTCTGGAAACCCAATAGAAATTCTCCTCTGTGAAGTTCTCAGCCATCTCTTAGCCATCTTCTTAGTTTGTTGGTATCCATTTGACTCTCTTCATTTGTCATTAGCAGTCTTCTGCTCCAGACATCCTATGACCAGCTCAAATGGGAAGGGGAATACAGGCTGACATGCCTGATACCATCATTAACCCACTCACCTTTCACCTTCATGCTGGGGTCTCTGGCACTTGGCAACTGGCTTCCCTGTGTGAGAAGCTCATAGGGATTGAAGTTGCATCAGTGGGAGGTAGGAAAGGGGCGTCCTGGGTGTCAGGCATCACATTTGTCTTACCCTTGCCTCATTCACTGTATCAGTTCTTACTGAGTGCCTACTGTGCGCCAAGGGTAGCCTCTTTCACTTTATTCCTAGAAGTCTATATTCCTTTCCTTTCCCACATGTTTTGGTCAACTCACCAGTATCCTGAAATTCATCAACCTCAATTCTCCCCTCTGATGAGCTTAAGTGGAATTTAATAATCCCTGCTAATTTGTCTTGTGACTCTGTCATATAAATAAAAGCTATAGACTCTAAGTTAGATTATAAGCATCAAATTAATTTTACTACAAAGGTCAGGCTGCTCTCCTGGTGTTCTGTTGTGCTTGAAGGTGAGTCACTGCGTGCTTGACAAAAACCTTCCTATCTGAGCTGTATTCAAAACAGATTTCAAGATATAGCCAGATTGAAAAACAGACATTTGAAGATAAAGAGTGTGTACTCTGACCCCCTGGAAAAAGCAAACAGCTACAGTGATTTTATGGATATATACAATGCATCATCATCTCTAAGAGATGATAGACATTAAGCTCAGCACCTCTTGCTCCCAAAGCAAATGTCTACTCATCTTTTCCACCTAGCCGCTCATGTCAGAGGAAAGAAATATTTCTTCCCAAGTGACTTCTAAACTTGTTTGCCTGAGAAATGCTGCCGCTAAGGAAGCCGGACTTATCAGTGGAGTTTGGCTCAAAAAAAAAAAGACACATAATCATATTCAGATAATGGCAGATACCTCCATCCTGGTTCCATTTAACCTTCATCTCTCTTCCTAGTTTCCTAATTGTTCTCTCTTTCTAGGGGCTTCCCTTATAGCTCAGTTGGTACCTGATAGCTCTCTCTTTCCAGCTCACCTCTCTTGGCCAACCCTGTTGTGAGTTCATGCACTCCTGATGTGTGTGTCTAATATACTTATCAGTTCAAGTTCTACAAGTAACATTCATGTAATAATAATCTGCCATTTTTATTCCTGGAAAAATCCAAATATGGTCTCTGGGGCTATCAAGTCACATCCAGGCTATTGTCAAAGCTACAATACCTTGAGGCTATAGGGGATGGGGTCACAGACTTCTTAGAGCATGACAATTCCTTTGGGCATAATTGTAGTCTCTCTCAAATTTCCTTAAAAGAGACAGCAACCGTCAAGTTTCTATTCCAGAAAATAGGTCCAATAGAGAGAGTTATGTGCGTGAATGCTCCATTGTTTAGTCATGTCCGACTCTTTGCAACCCCATGGACTGTAGCCCTCCTGGTTCCTCTGTCCATGGGATTTTCCAGGCAAAAATATTGGAGCAGGTTGCCATCTCCTACTCCAAGGGATCTTCCCAACTCAGGGATCGAACCTGCATCTCCTACATTGGCAGGTGGATTCTTTATTACTGAGCCACCTGGGAAGCCTCAGAGGGGGCTATAGTCAGATTTAATAGTCAGATTAATTTAATTTAATTCTGAATTTTAATTCTTCTTAATGAGAAATTTGCAAGTAGACCTAGGGAAGCTCTATAGCCTGTTCTTTACAGTGTTCAAGTTTCACCTGTGACAGTCACACTGCTGACCCACTGTGTGAAGGACATGTGTGTTCAGTGGTTGGGTTTTTATTGTTTTTTTAGTAAGCCTCATCCCCTGTGCAAGTCTCCTAGAGCCAGTGGTGTTTGTAAGAAAGGTGAGATGTATAGAGTGAGGCTGTGGAGCAGAGAAAGCAGGAATTGAACTGGCTCAGGAAGGCATCATCTGGAATAATGATGAAGACCAACTAAGTCACTAAAACAGATCCAGAATGCTTTTTTTTCCCCTCAGGAAAATTCAATCCCTCTTTGCAGATACCCTATGAGGGGCCTAACATTCCATCTGGACAGGCACACAAGTCAAACACCTTAATTTCTGAAACAGAATGACAGCTTGGCCCGTTTTTATGTCTAATAGCTAAAACATGTGGATCTCTCTTCAGCCCACAACAGATGATCTGCCTTCCATGTGCTCACTAGAGCACTCCATCTTGAATTATCTGCCCTGTAGCTGTACATTGGGACAGACCAAGCAAATGTGCTGGCCCAAGAAGTGCTGTCTCCAGGGAAGCAGACTCTATCATCAATGCAGTTTGGTTCAGAAATGACATGATCATATTCAAATAATGGCAGGCACATCTGTCCTGGTTCCCTGGAACCTCATCTGTCTTCTTGTGTACCTCATGCTCTTTCCTGTTCATCTCCTTTGTGCACCCCTTTTGTGAGTATATTTACTTCTGATGGAAATAGCTAATACACTTGTCAGCATAAGTTCTCCTGGTGACATTCATGGAGGAACTTCCCAACATCTCACCATTCAGATTTTCTCATTCTTTTCCTCTAGCCAGTAGGACAAGGAGGATTGTCACTTTATCCTTAGGGCTTCTATTGAAGAATCTTGTTGGTCTTCATTTCATGTGTGAATTTGCCCACCCCTACCCCCAAGTAGATTATAAACTCTCTGAGGGAAGTAACTGTCTTTTGTTTCTCTTGTGACCCTCTCAGACTAAGAAAAACACTAAGTACCACTCATTCATTCATGAAACTATTCAAATGAACTCTGCTGGTTTCTGGATTCCAGGGTACTCTTTTTTTTTTTTTTTCTTTCTTCTCAGAAGTGAAATTTTACTCTGAGGTTGTATTGTACTCTGCCGAAAGTAAAAATGTACTCTGTGGTTCTGCTTTGAGCTACAACCATATATCCCAGTCATAGTGGCTTGAGGCATCCACGCTCCTCACAGTAGCTGAGAGAGTAGCTGAAAACTCTGACCCACTACATTCAGGAGGTCCTGCCAGCTTCGAAGGAGCTGCCCAAGGCACTTTGCCTCTGTTGCTCACCTCTCTTTCTGACCCGTATTCTGTCATGGAATGGTCATGCTGCTAATTTTCATTTAACCTATCCATACCTCCCTGTTTTCTTCAAAAAAGCCCATCCATATCGATCTGCCTTCCAGGGATATTTTGAGGACATAATGCTAATAAGAAAACATTCTCTATGAGAGAATATTGATGACAGTTGTTTTGTAGCCACAGAGAGGGCAGTCAGCAGTAATTGGGGGCCATGTTTAGCCACCCAACCACCCATTATCATTGGCACTCAGATTGATTCTAATGCATCATGATAATGCAGCTTGTAATCCACATATAGGGGGGTAATTTATTGTCAGGTGGTGATTGTTAGTGGTTACAAGCTGTTTGAACATATTCAGAACATAACAGAGGTATAGACATCTCTTGTTTTCCTTTCTTCCTTTGTTTGCAAGTCTAATTTTATACCCTTCTGCCTATCCTATTTTCTCCTTTTACACTTTATAATATAGTGTTGTTTTTATTCTTTAAATAAGCTAGTGTCTCGATGAACAGCTAGAATACCGGGAACAGATTTGGAAAAGCAGTTTAAGTAGCCAAGTCCAGTTTAAGAATGGTGGTGGATTTTATCACTCAGCTTTATTAATGGACCTCCTTCCCGCTGTATTGCGTTTCTTTCCCTCGTGCATTGGTATAAAAGCCCTTGCCTCTCCCATTAACCCCTTTGGCTGGTGTTAACTCATTCCTGGGCATCTGTTGCCATAGCTGCCGCCACCCCTCAGCTGGAGCCCTCTTGCTAGCCCCTGCAGAGGCCATGCTGGGCTGGCCTGCTTATTCCAGGCGTCAGCTGTTAGGCGGAGGGCAAGAACTTCACGATCTCAGAGGTCAAACAGCCTGTCCCATGTGTCTACACCCTGTCTTTTTTTATTTTTTTCCTTAGCAGATGGGTATGTGGCTGTCCAGCCTCAAGGCTGGGAAACATATGTGGGAATATTACCAGCACTTTTCCTCCCTCACCCCCTCCTGGGCACCCAAGCAGGTAGCCCAGCACCATATTCAGAAGATGATCGATATTTCCCCTTTGTTGTGTGAATCTCTTCTTTCCACACCTGTGGCAGCTGTGGGGACTGTGCACAACTCATGTCTGTTCACTGAAATAATTGCCAACAGTTTTATGGAGCGTCTCTTGTGTGTATTTTTGCCCGCTTACAGATTTGATTATATCATTTGCAGATTGGAAACGTGGCTTTCCACTGCTTATTCTCATTCTCATAGATCTTCAAGGAGAGAAGACCCTTTTAAAAACAAAATGGTAGGGACATGCACATGGTTATGTTAATATCACACAGGCAAAAGTCAAGACCTTCAGGAGGTTCCTTGGGCACAAACTGACCAGGTGATGACCACATCATGTACAGATTGTTGTTTGAGTCACCAGCCGGCACCATCCTATGAGAAATAGCTCGGAAGAGAAAATGTTGGCTACCTCTAATGTGTGACTACTTTCTGCCCTAGGCTTCTGCACTAGGCGAAAGCAAACATGACTCCCACACATACAGCTTGGGTCGGTTCAGTGGGATTTGAGGAAAATGTTCGAAGGTGGAAAGTTTCCACATAGACCAGTAGTACAGAGTTGGAAAGGAAATTTTAATTTTGTCTGTGCTGTGCCAGCTTTGCCAGACAGCTGGCAAGGATAAATCTGTGGATTAGCTACAGATTTCCAAAAATTCATAACCATCTAGTCCTTTACCTTGACTTTAACAGAACTGATGTTATAGCATCGACAACAGCAGCAGAGCCGCAGCAACATTAGCGAGTAACCTTGATAGAGTATCCTCTACCTTTCAAAATACTCTTACAATTAATATCTCTTGTTTAACCATCTCATCAACCCTGTAAAATCAGTATTATTGTTGTCTGTGTTTTTGAGATGAGGGTACCAAGTCATATTAAGTGACTGGCCCAAAGTCACATAGCCAGCAAAATAATAAAAGTCTTCTAACTCCAAACCCTGATGTACAGGCAATACACACAGTCCTGTCACCCTGTTTGCTAGCCCACTGCCACCACCATGTCCCCAAAACTCTGGGTAAGCAAATTAAGACCCATGCAGAAATTCACTTGAAAAACAAAAGTAGCCTTCTTACAAAAGAATTAATGACTTTCCATATGCATGCATGCTAAGTCGCTTCAGTTGTGTCCAGTTCTTCCCCTTGGACTGTAGCCCGCCAGGCTCTTCTGTCCATGGAATTTTCCAGGCAAGAATACTGGAGTGGGTTGCCATGCCCTCCTCCAGAAGATCTTCCTGACCCAGGGATCGAACCCAGGTCTCTTACATCTCCTGCATTGGCAGGCAGGTTCTTACCACTAGCACCACCTGGGAAACCTGTCTTTCCGTATGAACTCACTACTAAATGTTACCTTTGTTCATAGATTACCAGATACTGGACAACCTGGAGGTGGATGGGGGGAAGCCAGGGAGCTCATTGGAATGTGAAGGAGAACAGCACAAGTTAAAGCTCCTGGAGACTGAAGAATCCTTCTGAAAATCAGATAAAACATTCTGAAGAGACGGTCATTATCATAGTAGTACTATAAAGATAAGCAAGGAATAATTAACCCAAAATTCAGAATAGTGGTTATCTCTGAGGGGAGATGGAAAGAATTAGGGGAAGGGCACATGGTGGCCTTTTTTTTTTTTTTACATGATGGCCTTTAAAGTTAATGCATGCATGCGTGCTCACTAGTCATGTCTGACTCTTTATGACCCCATGGACTGTAGCCCACCAGACTCCTCTGTCCATGGGATTCTCTAGGCAAGAATACTGGAAGTGGGTTGCCATTTCCTTCTCCAGGGGATCTTCCTGACCCAGGGATGAACCCACGTCTCTTGCGTCTCCTGCATTGGCAGGCAGATTCTTTACCACTGCGCCACCTGGGAAACCCTTAAAAGTAATAGCTATATTCTTTTTCTTCAACTGCCTGTTGTATATACAATTTTAAGTGCACCTTTTTTTTTTTGGCTTTTTGTTCTCTTTTTTTAAATTGGAGGATAATTGCTTTACCATGTTGTGGTGGTTTCTTCCATACAAAAACACGAATCAGCCCTAAGCATATAATATCCCCTCCCTCTTGATCCATGAATCATTGTTTTTTATACTTCACATTTGTCTTTTATACCTACTCAATATTTAATTTTAAAAAATAGAAAAAAGTGTGAGTCAGTGGAAAAATAAGACTTGATATACAGAAATCAGCTGTACATTGTAAGGAATACTGCTCTTGAAAGCTATGCATGCTTTGTTCTTTGTTTTGTTTTGCTTTAAGTGCACTTCGATAAAATCCTTAGCTAGCTCTGACAGTGTCTCCCAACGACATACCAGTTAGTTTCTCAAGATGTGATTTGTGAGGAGGGCAAGCCTTCCCAGCTGCCTTGCCCCTCCCCTCCCCTCCCGTCCTTTTTGACAGTGAACTTCTAGCTTCTAGAAGAGGAAAGAACAGTGGCGTGGTCATTTGGGAATTTGAAGCTAAGTGCTTGAACTGTAACCATGGGTTTATGGGTTGTTACCCAAAGACATATTATCTTTATGGCTTTCCTTGGCGTTGCACCTGACTGAGAACGCAGTGAACGAGTGGGCTTGTGTATTTATTTTCGTCACTGGTTGGTTTCTCTCTGGCCAATCTAGGCATGCTGTAAGCACAGGCTGACAGGAATTATGGCTTTTCTTCCATGTGGAAATAAGTGGATAAGCAAATACTCCCAGCCTGATTTTCTTTCCAATTCATTATTTACACGGAATTCACCTTGTGTAATCATTTTCAAATCAAATTTGCTCTACCAGTCCCTGTAAGCTTTGCTCTGGAGATTGTCACCAACCTAGACGTCTTTTATTTTTTAACTGCTTATGTGTCTTCCATGTTAATACCAACTTAAAAAAGAAAGAAAGAAAGAAAAAGAAGCACAAATGGATTAAAGGTAATGTCACTAGTAGCCTGGAGATTCACTCAGGAAAAAAATTTCAGTTACAGCAGAAATGGATAAAAGGAAAGAAAGTCAATAACTCACATGTGTTTGCTATTTGGACTACTATTGCTGTATTAAAATATTCAGGAGAACTATTGAATTAAATGGAGAAAAATACGTCATATATAAGATAGATTCCAGGAAAGGCACTTTTATGAATAGTGTTCCAGAATCACAAACTGCTGACCAAATCACTTGCATACAAATTACTCCTAGACTAGGCTGATACATACAGTGGGTGTCCTCTGCCCAGCTGTCACAGAGGTCCAGGCCATGACATCCCTTTCTAATCCTCCTTTGTCTTCCTGGAAAGCTGGCCATGAGGAGCAACCTCTTCTCCTGCCTACACCACTGGCCCCCATCCTGGTCACGGATAATTGAGACATGACACTGACTATTGTGGTTTTCCTCCACCATAGATGAGGTGATCATGAGAGGAGAGCCTGGATGCAAATGCCATTCATGCTTCTGGGAAAAAAAAAAAAAGCAAGTGGGTTTTGACAGCAGGTCTGGTGGGTTGGGAGTATGTATATACAGTGGGAGGGGACAGTAACACTGGAAAATCTTTTGAGGATTTTGTTAGCAGTATCTCATTTAGAAAATGCATCAATCAAATAAGAGGCATATATGTTAGTCCTGCTGTTCTTTCTGGCAGTGCTGTTGGTAAAGAATTGGTTAAAGAGAAGCCATCTTATTCTTCTTCGTTTAAATACATTCCCCACTATTATTAATGGCTGGTTCCTAAACTGGTACTTTCCTGTTCCTTTCACCTGAAGTAATCATAGCATTCCCCTCTCTCCTCACCCATAATAGCCCCTGTTTTCCAAAAGGTATCAGAGGTAATGCCCAGTATGGTTAATGTATTAATAATGATTACGAGTATTCTACTACTACTTATTAAGCTAGGTATTGCCGTGGGGCTTTTTTTCCAACGTATTTTCTTCTTTAATCCTTACCACAATGCTATGAGAGAGGCACTTGTTGTTACCATCATTTTTCACATGTGGAAAATGAAGAACAGAGTCACCTCATTAGCATCATGCAGCTAATAAGCTGCAGGCCAAGATTAGAACTCAGATGTAATCCAAAACCACCATCTTAATCATTGTTACAACTCCATTTTTTCTTTGCTTGAGGTCATATGGCATTAAAGGTTGAGAGTTTATTATCCTTGGTCTGGGCAAAGGCTTGAAGGGAGTTGTCGAAACTGTGTTACAGGTTTCCAGAAAACCTCAGTCAGTTTGAAACATGAAGGGAAGTGGGGACAGTGTGACATTCTGTATAGTAAAGGCTTTTGTTTCCTGATTATTTTCAAATTGAGGTGGAGTTTGAAAACTCAAGTTGGGCTGGCCTATAGAGGTAAAGAAGCCAGAACGGGACCAGGGTTGCTGGCCCAAAGCAGAGCCATTAGTCACTGCCTGTTGCGTCTGTATGTGTATATATAGCATTGCCCTTAATATTCGAGGATCTCTCTGCTGAGGCAGCTAGTTCTCAAGCCAGAGTTCCTATTATCAGTAGGATTTAACACTTAACTTGTTTATAGTGCTCATAGCCAATGTCCCACCCCCTAACTTACACCATGGCCTTCCAGTTAGTGACTTGCAGAGCAAGTCAACAACATAGTTGAATACCCATCCTCTCAGAGTCCCACACACCGGAGAACACAAAATGACTCCAGTTTTTAAACACCCTACTTCTAGGAGCCAGGAGTAATAAATAAACTGATACAGAAAATACTCTCCACTCATACCCATCCCCCCAAACAAGAACACTTTCTATTATAGGTTTTAGACTTAGCACAAATACAGCCTTATCTGCTAGACTTTTAAGATACCCACGGTACCATAATTGACTTCTCTCTCAAAACCCACTTTAAAATAATCTTCTCCAGCTTAGCATCACTTCCTCTATGCTTCCCTCCTGCCTCTACCACCACCTCTCATACTAGCAGGGTAGCTACCTCCCCTTTCTTCACACCCATTTAGCCTTTATCAAACAATAATTTTGTTTTCACGTTTGTCTCTCCCATTATTCTGTGAGCCCCTCAAAGAGCAGAGAAACATGGATTTTTCACCTTGGTACCATCAAATGCTATGTGGATTTAACATGTTTGTTAAATTAATATTCAGAATGTATCCTGAAGCTCTGCCATAACCTCACTCAAAGATTCAGGTTGATGACGTGTGTTGTTTTCACCACAACCCTGGGAAAGGGGTGGTATCATTCTGATTTACAGATGAGAAAACTGAAACTCTGTGTTTTGCAGATGTGTAGTGGGCATTAAGAGTTATCTAGGCTGCTTGTTCAGCAGGCAGATTCTCGGCAGCACTCAGATGAAAACCTCAGCCGTGGACCCTGGAACTTGGCTGTTTAGCCAGCCCTCCAGGTGATTCTGATGCACATGGTTGAAATGCACTTGGACAAACACGGGTGTAAGCAATTGCTGCACCGCAAGTAAACAGTGGAGCCAGAGCTCAAACTCAGCCCTCCTAATTCCAGATCTAGCCCAGGCTATATTTATCTTTGTTTTACTCTATCTCCTATGGCAAGGAAGTGGACTGAAACATGTTGGAAAGATTTTCAGCGACAAGGGCTAAAGCAAAACGGCTTGTGGATTAACCTCTGGGCTGTTTATTTGTTTTTCCTCCAAGAGATCTTGCCAGACTTCCAACAGCATAGCTGCGGGGTTGCCAAGTCATCTCTTACGCAACTTACCTCAGAAAAGCATTGACCACAGAGCTTTGGGAATTTTCAGAGTTTTATGTTTCTGTTTTGTTCTTTCTCCACACACCCCCCTCCACCCCCAGCCATGCCATTAACCTAAAGAGCAGGCTCAGTACCTGAAATGCAATTAGTTGGTTTATTAAATAGTAAGATTTCCAGTTGAAAGCCGGTAGCTACACTATCTGGGATCAGACAGTAATAGTCATGTGTCTGTCTCAAAACCAGGAAAAGAAATGTGTGGCTTATCCGGCAATTAGTAGAGATGTTAAAGTAGCTGGTGTCTAGTAGCGTTTTTGTGGCCCAGTTATGCTTCTGGTGTTCTTTATGTAAATGTTAGGTGAGGGAATACGTGAAATGTGATGATGCAATCCTAAGGACTAGAGAACCACGGTCAACCATTCACCCTTGACCAGCGTAATATGAGTTCACTGGTATCTCAGAAGCCCAAGAAGCCAAGAGTGGGGAATTACAGACCTCAGTCCAGCAAAGCCCAAGACAGCCTCTCTAGGACAGCTCGCCTCTGCTCTTACTGACAGAGGAAGCCCTCCAAGCTTCCCATGCTAGAGCCTGCTGGGACTCCACCACCCCTGCCTCCGACTTCAACCTGTTTTCCTGGCTCACATTCAGCTCATCACATTGAATTGACAAGGACTATCTCTGAGATTCTTCAACTCACTCATGCCAGATCATCCTGAAATAACTAAGGAGGCCCCTGCTCCAACTTAGGGAAGTGGGAGAAGAGACCCCCCACACAGCAGCCAAATAGTTTCTTTCTTAAACAGAGAAAAAGAAAGGGAATGATAAAGGAAGTGGGGCTAAATCATGACTGAGTACTTGGTCTGTGTCAGATCTTAGGTTCTGCGTTCTTTATAGTGTGGTGATAGAATATAGCTCAGTGGCTAAAAGTGTGGGATCTGGTGCCACACTGCCTGAATCTGAATTTCACCTCCAGCATTTACTCCATCTGGGACCCTGGGTAACTTCCTAACTTCTTTGTGTTCCATTTTGCTTATCTGTAAAATGGATCTAATGATAAATCTTACCTATCTCATAGGATTGTTATGCAGATTAGATGAAATAACTCATATAAAGCCTTAAAACAGTGTTTGGCATATAATAAGCATTTAATCAGCTTCTCTGGTAGCTCAGCAGTAAAGAATCTGCCTGCAATGTAGGAGACACAGGAGACTCGGGTTCCATCCCTGGGTTGGGAAGATCCTCTGGAGGAGAGCATGGCAACCCACTCTAGTATTCTTGCCTAGAGAATCCCATGGACAGAGGAGCCTGGCGGGCTGCAGTCCATGGGGTCACAAAGAGTCAGACACGACTGAAGCAACTAAGCATGCATTCACGCAAGCAAGCATTTAATCAATAATAGGAATCAACATTATTATCATTAGCTTAGTACCTGAAAGATAGATACCATTATCTCTAACTGCAGGTGAATAAACAGGCTAAAAAGTTTTCGAAACTTGATTAAAGTCACACAGCTAGTAAATAACAGAGCCAAGACTTGATCTGTGATCTGGGCCCCACGCCTGTACTCCTCCCACTGTACCCTGATCCCTTCATAAATGTAGGGTAAATACTGTGAGTTCCTTGGAGAGGCATATGCCAAAATGTTTGACCTTCTTCCTCACTACACTCCAACCCCACTGCAACTGCCATCTGGAGGACTGGCTTAGCATCTTAGCTTCTAGTTTAAAACCTTGAACATTCCTATAACTGCTCCAGTATGGAGGTGGCTCTCTCCAGGACTCTTCAGTTTATAGACTAGAGCAATGAGTCTTCCAGCATGAAGGTTACTTTGTGAAAGCACCCTCTATCCTGAGGTTCTCATCTTCACAGCTCATGAGAATACTTACTTACTATATATGCCAGCATAAAAACCTTTCCCTTTACCTTTATTTTTTTTTCTTTTCCCTCCCCTTCCTCCTCTCCCCCTTCCCCAAGGAAGAATATGTTGTGATATCCTGATCCCTTTGAGTGGTCCCTTGATCCATCCTTGGTAATACTCATAAAGAGGTAAACCCCTCGCTTACCTAGTAGTGTCATCTCTCTCAAGCCTCTGGGGGGCCTTGTCTTAAAGCCCCCATCAATTCTCTGACCCTGCATAGCCGTGATGCAAGCTGTGGCGTCACTAGTGACTTCTGTGATCAGAGAGAGAATGGGTGTGTGCCTGGGGTGCCAGTGTATTGTTCACAAACAATGATGGATTGTTAATATTCTAAGAAAATGAAGAGGGATTTAAAATAACACCTACAATGCACAATATTGCTTCCTGAGCAACAAATACCAAACAGAAGATAAACTCTCGAGCCCTAGGCTTAATGTAGACCCAAAACATGATTTATCCTGCTGCTTCCTTTCCCTTAGCCGCAGAACAGAAAATACAATGTTATTGAGTTCTAAGACACCCCACCCTGCCCTTGTGCCATAATCTTCCACAACATAGACCTCATATACCTACTACATGCAAGGTCCTGTGTAATGTGTTAGAGATGGGGTTTTCTGCCATGTTCCATGCAAGCATTTTCTAAACTTCCTCTCTTTTCCTTTGTCTTGGTATTCCTGGTGCTATTTTCCGGTGCGTGCATGCTAACTCAGTCATGTCCAACTCTTTGTGACCTGCTGGACTGTAGCCTGCCAGGCTCCTCTGTCCATGGAATTTCTCCAGGCAAAAATATTGGAGTGGGTTGCCATTTCCTACTTCAGGGGATCTTCCCGACCCAGGGATCAAACCCATGTCTCTTGCATCTCCTGCATTGGCAGGTAGATTCTTTACCACTGAACCACTGGGTTTATATATAGAACAGTGGTTAAGAGCATGAACTGTGGATCAGTGGAGCCAGACTGCCTGGGTCTGAATCCCAGCTCCACTGCAAGCTAGTGTATGAGGTTAGCTTGTACAGGTCACATAACTTTTCTGTTCCTGTTACCCTCATTAGTAAAAAGGGGATAATGAGGGGTCCTACTTTATAGGGCTTTGAGTTTCAAATTAATGTATATAAAGTGCCTAGAACAATGCTTGGCACATAATAAGAATTAAAGAAGTGTTAACTATTATTAGTTTTATAATTACTATCATTTACCATTTATCTAAATCCTGATATGTTCCAGAGGTTTGATGTCTTACCCAACTTTGAACCACCATTTTCCTTCTGCAGAAATGACTAGGAGCTAAGTTCTGTTCTGGATCACATAATGCCATCATATATGGCTATGGCTTTATGAAATAGGCATTGCAGGTAAGCCCCACTTGGACAATTACTGAGTCCTTGCAGAGTTAATTTAATTGAACGCCTATGTATTGACGCTTACTTTGAGCTAGTCCCTGTAGAATATACAAAAGTAAATGAGGTTTGTATTCCCTACCTCAAGGTATTAACAAATATGGCTGCTACATACACATTTATTTTAGTAAGTTTAATAGCTTTAAATTCTCAAGAAATTCCAGTCAGTTCTTTCTTACCCATAAAGAATTTCTCTGTGATGAAAATTATCTCCCTATCTCCAGACCTATCATTGTTAAAGTTAGTATTTCTGTAATTGTGATTCCCTTACATTATCAGCATGTTTGGACTATAATACCGTTTTATCTCCTCTCTCTCCATTTAAAATATTCATAAGAAACCCACTAAAATAGATTTCATCTTAATACAACAACAGAATAGTATCCCATTTTAAATAGTTTGGCATCTGCTTCTGGGAAGAACAATGTCTGTGCAGGCCTCCCTTATATATACTCATAGATTTCCTTATTAATTTGTTTAAAATTGTTTACTGAACATCTTCTCTATGTCAGACACAGTATCTAGGCATTAGGAATAACAAGGAGGAATAAAGGATTCCAGAGCCTAGAAGGAGAGACAACCACAGAAAAAGCTGATGAAAATATAATGTAGTAAGAACTGTGATAGTAATGTTTTTAATGATCTAGGGGAATACAATCAATAAAGGGCTCTTTGGGAGGGGGTTTAGTATGATGGATAAGACTGTGGTCATTGGCATCAGAGCTGTCCGGGCTTCTATTCCTATTCTTCTACTTATTAGCTGTGTGATATTGAGCTGATGACCTAAACTCTCCATGCCTCAGTTTTGTTATCTTAGAGTGTAGTGCAATAACTCATATATATGCTGTCTCTCAGTAGACTTTGAACCCTTGACGGCTAGGACTACTTCTACATCATCATCTTAATTATTACCATGTTATGATTACCACTTAGCAAGTGTTCAATATGACCCAGAAGCCATGCTAAATTCTTCACCCACATTATCTAATTTAATCTTCAATAAACTTTTAAGGTAGATACTATCATTTTCCTAATTTTGTCGCTTGAAATTTTTCTCATCAAACACAGTTCTTTATTCAGAGCACTTATCATAATGTGTAATTATTTTATATTCATTCATATTTTCATATCCCCCTCCTTCACTGTAGTGTTAGCTTCATAAAACTAAGGATGAGGCCAGCTTGGCTCACCATAACATCTTCAATATCTAGAATAATGCCAACACATAGAAGATATTCATGAACATACACTAAATATGAAAAGAAGACTGGAAGGCAGGCTGGCAAAAAGAGAAAAAAAGAAAAGAGAATTAATGATCACATTACAGTTACTAAGTAGCAGAGCTAACTGGTCCAGGCCCATCTGACTCCCATACCCGTGCTCTTGATCCCTAGGCAAGATTACTTCCTATTCTTGAGAGACTTTCAATAGATGTTTGTAGACAAGATCTTTCCTCAACTTTGTACAGTACTATGTAATCAAGTTATAGCAAGCATAAAAACCAATGGATGTAAACCTGAACAAAAGAAAGAAAATTGTAGGAGAGTAAATTATCAGAGAAGAGCTTTTGTCTTAATAACATATATTTGGCAAAATGGCAACAATATACTGAACTTGTTTCAAAGGAAATATTGGAAATAATTAACTCTACTACAGCATGAGGTTATCACAGAATGTGTGTGTGTGTGCGCATTGTCTTCAAGATCAAATAACTTTGACAGTACTTGAGTACTTAATCAGTGAAGCATAAACAATGCAAAAATAAACAGATGGCAGCAGTGATTTGATAGTTACGTGGTGCTACCAGCTTAGAGTAGGTGTTCACTTCCCAGTCTTTTAAATTTTTTTGGTGCTAATGAACTCTTGTTCCAACATGCTAATCTTCAATCAGCTTACCTAGAGCACACTTATTTATAGCCACTCCACAACTTGTGATGTCTTGAGGAGTTGCCACACAAGCAGAACAAGAGAACCAGCAAAGCAGGACATGATCTACAGACTTGGGTGAGACATTTTGAAGACCATTTGACAACCGCTAGCACTTACCTTCTGAATATTCTTGGTTCCTGCCCATAAGTGTGGGACTCATGGGAAAATGAGCAATCTCTTCCTTTAGTGACTTGGAACTACTTTTATAAAACACCTAAAAAAATTGTTAGATGTCCATTTGTAGTCTGAAAAGTTAATCAAGACTTAACTTTTAAACCATTAAGTGATGATTCATAACAGATGTTTAGCACAGCATGTTTTGTTAATGCACACCTTAAATCCAGATTGCTGCCAGAAATGATCATCTGGATTTTTCTTTGAAAGTAAAAACTTACAAGCTTGCTTATATATATGACTGTGCCTATATGGGGGAAAGATTATAGCCAATAAGATCAAACTGAATTATTAGTTGGGTGTATCTATCCCTGGTTATAACTCTTAAGTAAATTCCTACATATAAATTCAGTTGTCCTGGATAGAGAATCAGTTTAGCAATTATGCCATCCATTTTAATGCTGCCTCTGAAGGTAAAACTGGCTTATCATTCTAGAAATGGATACAAATAATCAATGAGTGTCATTGCATAGATTGCTTATTGTGCCCCGAATCAATATAAGTTGGATTTTCTTTATTCATTCATTCAAGTATTTCTTCAATACTTACCTCATACTAAACATTAACATAAGAAATGGGGAAACAAAGATGCCCAAAACCCAGTCCTTGACCTAAAGGAGTATGTGGGCTAGCAGAAGACAAATGTGTATCCAATAACCATAATTCAGTCAGTCAGTGAGTTCAGTCACTCAGTCGTGCCCGACTCTTTGCGACCCCATGAATCACAGCACACCAGGCCTCCCTGTCCATCACCAACTCCCAGAATTTACTCAAACTCATGTCCATCGAGTCAGTGATGCCATCCAGCCATCTCATCCTCTGTTGTCCCCTTCTCCTCCTGCCCCCAATCCCTCCCAGCATCAGGGTCTTTTCCAATGAGTCAGCTCTTCGAATGAGGTGGCCAAAGTATTGAAGTTTCAGCTTCAGCATCAGTCCCTCCAATGAACACCCAGGACTGATCTTCTTTAGGATGGACTGGTTGGATCTCCTTGCAGTCCAAGTGACTCTCAAGAGTTTCTCCAACACCACAGTTCAAAAGCATCAATTTTCCAGCACTCAGCTTTCTTCACAGTCCAACTCTCACATCCATACATGACCACTGGAAAAACCATAGTTTTGACTAGATGGACCTTTGTTGGCAAAGTAATGTCTCTGCTTTTTAATATGCTATCTAGGTTGGTCATAACTGTTCCTTCCAAGGAGTAAGCATCTTTTAATTTCATGGCTGCAGTCACCATCTGCAGTGATTTTGGAGCCCCAAAAAATAAAGTCTGTCACTGTTTCCACTGTCTCCCCATCTATTTCCCATGAGGTGATGGGACCAGATGCCATGATCTTAGTTTTCTGAATGTTGAGCTTTAAGCCAACTTTTCACTCTCCTCTTTCACTTTCATCAAGAGGCTTTTTAGTTCCTCTTCACTTTCTGCCATAAGGGTGGTGTCATCTGCATATCTGAGGTTATTGATATTTCTCCCGGCAATCTTGATTCCAGCTTGTGCTTCTTCCAGCCCAGTGTTTCTCATGATGTACTCTGCATATAAGTTAAATAAGCAGGGTGACAATATACAGCCTTGATGTACTCCTTTTCCTATTTGGAACCAGTCTGTTGTTCCATGTCCAGTTCTAACTGTTGCTTCCTGACCTGCATATAGATTTCTCAGGAGGCAGGTCAGGTGGTCTGGTATTTCCATCTCTTTAAGAATTTTCCAGTTTATTGTGATCTACACAGTCAAAGGCTTTGGCATAGTCAGTAAAGCAGAAGTAGATGTTTTTCTGGAACTCTCTTGCTTTTTTGATGATTCAGCGGATGTTGGCAATTTGATCTCTGGTTCCTCTGCCTTTTTTAAAACAAGCTTGACCATCTGGAAGTTCACGGTTCATGTGTTGCTGAAGCCTGTCTTGAAGAATTTTGAGCATTACTTTACTAGCGTATAAGATGAGAGCAATTGTGCAGTAGTTTAAACATTCTTTGGCATTGCCTTTCTTTGGGATTGGAATGAAAACTGACCTTTTCCAATCCTGTGGCCACTGCTGAGTTTTCCAAGTTTGCTGGCATATTGAGTGCAGCACTTTCACAGCATCATCTTTCAGGATTTGAAATAGCTCAACTGGAATTCCATCACCTCCACTAGCTTTGTTCGTAGTGATGCTTTCTAAGGCCCACTTGATTTCACATTCCAGGATGTCTGGGCTCTAGGTGAGTGATCACACCATCGTGATTATCTGCATCGTGAAGATCATTTTTGTACAGTTCTTCTGTGTATTCTTGCTACCTCTTCTTAATATCTTCTGCTCCTGTTAGGTCCATGCCATTTTTGTCCTTTATTGAACTCATGTTTGCATGAAATATTCCCTTGGTACCTCTAATTTTCTGGAAGAGATCTCTAGTCTTTCCCATTCTGTTGTTTTCTTCTCTTTCTTTGCATTGATCTCAGGAAGGCTTTCTTATCTCTCCTTGCTATTCTTTGGAACTCTGCATTCAAATGGGAATATCTTTCCCTTTCTCCTTTGCTTTTCGATTCTCTTCTTTTCATAGCTATTTGTAAGGCCTCCTCAGACAACCATTTTGCCTTTTTGCATTTCTTTTCCATGGGGATGGTCTTGATCCCTGTCTCCTGTACAATGTCATGAACCTCCGTCCATAGTTCATCAGGCACTCTATCAGATCTAGTCCCTTAAATCTATTTCCTACTTCCACTGTATAGTCATAAGGGATTTGATTTAGGTCATACCTGAATGGTCTAGTGGCTTTCCCTACTTTCTTCAATTTAAGTCTAAATTTGGCAATAAGGAGTTCATGATCTGAGCCACAGTCAGCTCCCAGTCTTGTTTTTGCTGACTGTATAGAGCTTCTCCATCTTTGGCTGCAAAGAATACAATCAATCTGATTTCAGTGTTGACCATCTGGTGATGTCCATGTGTAGAGTCTTCTCTTGTGTTGTTGAAGAGGGCTTTTGCTATGACCAGTGCGTTCTCTTGGCAAAACTCTATTAACCTTTGCCCTGCTTCATTCCATACTCCAAGGCCAAATTTCCCTGTTACTCCAGGTATTTCTTGACTTCCTACTTTTGCATTCCAGTCCCCTATTATGAAAAGGACATATTTTTTTGGTGTTAGTTCTAAAAGGTCTTGTAGGTCTTCATAGAACTGTTCAACTTCAGCTTCTTCAGCATTACTGGTTGGGGCATAGACTTGGATTACTGTGATACTGAATGGTTTGCCTTGGAAACGAACAGAGATCATTCTGTCATTTTTGAGACTGCACCCAAGTACTGCATTTCGGACTCTTTTGTTGACTATGATGGCTACTCCATTTCTTCTAAGGGATTCCTGCCCACAGTAGTAGATATAGTGGTCATCTGAGTTAAATTCACCCATTCCAGTCCATTTTAGTTCGCTGATTCCTAGAATGTCAACATTCACTCTTGCCATCTCCTGTTTGACCACTTCCAATTTGCCTTGATTCATGGACCTAACATTCCAGGTTCCTATGCAGTATTGCTCTTTACAGCATCAGACCTTGCTTCTATCACCAGTCCCATCCACAACTGGGTATTGCTTTTGCTTTGGCTCCATCCCTTCATTCTTTCTGGAGTTATTTCTCCACTGATCTCCAGTAGCATATTGGGCACCTACCGACCTGGGGAGTTCCTCTTTCAGTATCCTATCATTTTGCCTTCTCATACTGTTCATGGGATTCTCAAGGCAAGAATACTGAAGTGGTTTGCTATTCCCTTCTCCAGTGGACCACATTCTGTCAGACCTCTCCACCATGACCCGATGGTCTTGGGTGGCCCCACACAGCATGGCTTAGTTTCATTGAGTTAGACAAGACTGTGGTCCTGTGATCAGATTGGCTAGTTTTCTGTGATTATGGTTTTAGTGTGTCTGCCCTCTGATGCCCTCTCGCAACACCTACCGTCTTACTTGGGTTTCTCTTACCTTGGATGTGGGGTATCTCTTCACGGCTGCTCCAGCAAAGCGCAGCTGCTGCTCCTTACCTTGGATGAGGGGTATCTTCTCACAGCCGCCCCTCCTGACCTTGAACATGGAGTAGCTCCTCTCGGCCCTCCTGCACCCGCGCAGCAGCCGCTCCTTGGAGGTGGGGTAGCTCCTCTCGGCCACCACCCTTGGCCTCAGCAATCGTGCTGCTGGGCATACACACTGAGGAAACCAGATCTGAAAGAGACACGTGTACCCCAATGTTCATCGCAGCACTGTTTATAATAGCCAGGACATGGAAGCAACCTAGATGTCCATCAGCAGATGAATGGATAAGAAAGCTGTGGTACATATACACAATGGAATATTACTCAGCCATTAAAAAGAATACATTTGAATCCGGTCTATTGAGGTGGATGAAACTGGAGCCTATTATACAGAGTGAAGTAAGCCAGAAAAAAAAAACACCAATACAGTATACTAACGCATATATATGGAATTTAGAAAGATGGTAACAATAACCCTGTATGTGAGACAGCAAGAGAGACACAGATGTATTGAACAGTCTTTTGGACTCTGTGGGAGAGGGCAAGGGTGGGATGATATGGGAGAATGGCATTGAAACATGTAAATTATCATATGTGAAATGAATCGCCAGTCCAGGTTTGATGCATGATACAGGATGCTCGGGGCTGGTGCACTGGGATGACCCAGAGGGATGGGATGGGGAAGGGAGGTGGGAGGGGGGGTTCAGGATGGGGAACACATGTACACCCATGGCTGATTCATGTCAGTGTATGGCAAAACCAATACAATGTTGTAAAGTAAAATAAATAAATAAATACATTTTAAAAATAAAATTAATAAAGATTCTTTTCAAATGATTCTTTGCCAGTGAAGGCTTCTGTGACTATTCCTCATCCCCTCTACCTCTCAACCCCAAACACATATGTCCAAACCCATTCCAGCAGATTTCATTACCCCATCTTTGTTCCCATAGCACTTTATTCATAGTTTGTTACAGTACTGATTATAATGATTTGTATTTGGTTGTTTATGTGGCATGCCTCTCATAGTATGGTGAATTCTTCCAGAATAATAAGTGACTTTTGTTCATCTCTGTATGCCTAGTCACTAGCACAGAACGTGGCATATACTAAGACTCAATAAAAGCTTGGTTTGGTTTGGGGAGAAATGAGAGAATAAGCAAATATATGAAAATCAAATTCTAGATAAAATATTATGAGAAAACATAGGAAGAAGTGATTAATTCCAGTGAAGTGGCTTCACAGACAAGGTGGCATTTGAGAAGATCCTTGAGAAATGAGTAGGATTTGACAGGTAGAGATGGGTGTTGGGGGAAGGGAGGGAGATGAGAAGGGCATTTAAAGCAGAACTCCTTGAGGATTTAAGAAGTGAGCTCATTGTAGCAAAATAATGCTGTTAATTATGCATCGTCCTTATCTGTTCACTGTAAACAAGCCTAACAGGAACTCTACTTGCTAATGTTTTAACAAGCACTGTGAATTAATATATATTTTGAAAAGAGTGATATAGTATTGTTCTTTAAAAAAAAACTGATAATTTAATTCATTCTCCCTCCACCCCCACCAAATTAGTCCAGGGCTTGGCTAGATACATTGTAAACTCTTCTGCTTTAATCTCAAAATTCTATATTGAGGATAATTCCTACTTCTCTTATATATTTCCCAAACTGCTGCAGAAGAAAATATTTTTCACATTAGGGTTCTGTCCTTTTAAACCTAGCTGTTTCCTCTAAGTTGTTCCGCAGCCAGCAGAGAAAATCAAAGTGTAGACTCAGTAATGTCTAAAGGTCCCTTCCAGCTATGACATTCTCTAAAAACTTGTCTCCTCTAGTTGGCAATTGGGAGTCAAGATGAACCTAATAATCATTATATAAACTCTTGGCCCAAAGGATATTTGATGCCCATGTTTGTTTTCTTGATCTTATTTACAAGGAGGCTATTTCCAACCTTGTATGCCTTCAAGGAGAACACTGAAAACTGGGTGTGAGGACTAGAGCTCCTACAGATGGAGAAACCTCCAGTTCTGAAATGTTACTTCTGACTGCAGTAACAAATGCTTAGGGCCATCAATCACTCTTGGGGGCAGGGAATGGTTTATGGAGGGGAAGCATAGGCAGTCTGTCTAGAAGAATAATAAAATCTAGTATTTCAGAAATGATGTTTTTGGCCACATGCATTTACTTGTAATGACCAATCATTGTCCAAAATAGCACTTGTGTAAATAACCCAGTCGTGGTTCATCCCTCATATTGCCAGGTTGGAAGGATGTGATGGACAAATGTTAGCAAGCTACTATTAGGAAAGAGTTGCCTTCTGGGGTATAATTGGCAGGAGTGCATACTGGGAGGTAGGAGGAAAGCAATGGAAAGGTTTCTTTTTTAATGCATATGAGTAGTCAGAGGGTAATTTACCAAAATAAAAGACTTTTTGTGCTCAGGTGACTTACAACTATATCTTTCCCAACTGTGCAATATATACATGCATATGCATGTATCATCCACTTCAACATCTTTGCTTACTTGTCATCCCTGCTCTGGAATGTCTTACCCCCTCTTCTTTACCTATTTAATAACTACCCATAACTCAAGACGTATTTTATAGAAATCTGGCCCATTGTTTCAAATCCCGTCTTCTTCTAAAAGCCTCATTCCTTAAACTTCAGTAACATTCCTAGTCTATACCATTTGAGTCTTTCATTATTTCCTAATTGTTTACTTGGAGATACCAAAGCATGGTGCCTGAAAGTATACATCCTGTGTGACTTTGAACTATAGATGTAACTCTTCAAAGCCTTTCATCTATTAAATGGAGTTATAAAGAGCCCTTATCTCATTGGGTTGTTTTGAAAGTTAAATGAAAACACTGCATGCCAAGAGCTTTACCTAACTTGGCAAGTGTTTGATGGTGGCAGTGGTGATAATAGTAGTAATCAACACCATCATCATCAGTCTCTTCAGTTAGATTGTATAACCTTTAAGGGCAGGGACTGTCTCCTATCTACTTGTACTCTGCTATCCTAACACCCGAAATACTCAATTGACTAAGTTTATGTTTGTTAATGGTGTGTCCAACTCAATAGTACTGCTTCAAAGATGTGAAATTCCATTAGGAATATATTTTTCCCTTTCTGTGGTACTATAGAAGCCCTTGGGTGGTTTTTCTAGGTTTGCAAGCATGAGTAGTTTGGATGGAAGCTGATGAAGTAATCATTTGCAACTAGACTATGAGAAGAACGGGAAATGTCTTAATCATTCCGAGCTCCTGTGGTGTGTACACTTGAAAAACTCAGAAAACTAAAAAATGCTGGTTCAAAAATCAAAGAAGAAATACATATTTCATGTTCATGGATTTTGTTGTTGTTCAGTCACTAAGTACTAACCTTTGAATGTGAGTGTGTCTGTTATTTGAGTTCATTAAAATAATGGAAAGCTCTGAAGCTTTAGAGGAAGAGAAGCTATCCAGTATCTTTCCCTATAGACCATTCATTCCATGCTGGAAGAAGACATGCAGAATTCTATTATTAATATAAGCAGTGCAATCCTCTGTCATATCTTCCCTTAATAATAATAGTAGTAATTAGCATAGTATAATATTATTAAAAATGATACTAAGTGTCTTGTTCAGTTCAGTTCAGTCACTCAGTCGTGTCTGACTCTTTGAAACTGCAGCACACAAGGCTTCCCTGTCCATCATGAACTCCCGGAGCTTGCTCAAACTCATGTGCATCGAGTTGGTGATGCCATCCAATCATCACATCCTCCATCATCCCCTTCTCCTCCCACCTTCAATATTTCCCAGCATCAGGGTCTTTTCCAGTGAGTTGGCTCTCTGCATCAGGTGGCCAAAGTATTGTTTCATCAGTCATTCCAATGAATATTCAGGGTTGAATTCCTTTAGAATTGACTGGTTTGATTTCCTTGCTGTCCAAGGGGCTCTCAAGAATCTTCTCCAGCACCACATAGATAGGAAGACTCAATACTGTCAAGATGTCAGTTTTTCCCAACTTGATTCAATGCAATTTCAATCAAAACCCAAGCAAGTTATTTTGTGGATATGAAAAAAAATTGATTCTAAAGTTTACAGAGAGGTAAAAAAAACCTGATCAGAATAGCTAACACAGTATTGAAGGAGAAGAACAAAGTTGGAGGACTGATGCTACACAACTTTAAGACTTACTATAAAGCTACAGTAATCAAGACAGTGTGGTATTGGTGAGAATAGACAAATAGATCAATGAAACAGAATAGAGAACCCAGAAATAGACCCATACGAATAGAATCAACAGATCTTTGATGAATGGAGCAAAAGGAGTCTCTTCAACAAATGTTCTGAAACAACTGGACATCCACATGCAAAAAAAATGAATCTACATACAAATCTTATACCCATCACAAAAATTAACTCAAAATGGATCATAGACCTAAATGTAAAATGCAAAACTATAAAACTCCTAGAAAACAACATAAGAGAAAACCTAGATGACACCTTGGATATGGGTATAACTGTTTATGATCCATGAAAGAAATCTGTGGTCACTTAGACTTCATTGAAATTAAAAACTTTGTGAAAGACAATGTCAAGAGATTGAGAAAACAAGCCATAGACTTGAAGAAAGTATTTACAAAATACATACCTGATAAAGGACTATTATCTAAAATATACAAGGAACTCTTAAAATTCAACAATAGTAAAACAAACAAACAACCTGTTTGAAAAATAGACCAGTGACTCATATAGTAAGTGTAAGTGTTAGTCGCTCAGTCATGCCTGACTCTTTGCAACCCCATGGACTGCAGCCCACCAGGCTCCTCTGTCCATGAGATTTTCCAGGCAAGGATACTGGAGTGGGTTGCCATTTCCTTCTCCAGGGGATCTTCCCAACCCAGGGATCGAACCCGGGTCTCCTGCACTGCAGGCAGATCCTTTACCAACTGAGCTACAAGGGAAGCCCCACCCCCACCTCATCAAAGAAAATATATGGATGGTAAATAAGAATATGTAAAAATGCTTTCCATCATATGTCATCAGTGCAATGCAAATTAAAACAACAACGAAATACCACTACAAACCTATTAGAATGGCCAAAATCCAGAATACTGATAACACTGAATACTGATGATGATGTGGATCAGTAGAAACTCTCATTTACTGGAGGTGGGGATGCAAAATGATACAGGTACTTTGGAAGAAGCATTGATGACTTTGTTTTTTAAAAATTAATTAATTTTAATTGGAGGCTAATTACTTTACAATATTGTGGTGGTTTTTGCCATACATTGACATGAATCAGCCACAGGTGTACATGTGTCCCCCATCCCAAACCCCCCTCCCACCTCCCTCCCCATCCCATCCCTCTGGGTTGTCCCAGTGCACCGGCTTTGAGTGCCCTGTTTCATGCATCGAACTTGGACTGGTCATCTATTTCACATATGGTAATATACATGTTTCAGTGCTGTTCTCTCAAATCATCCCACCCTTGCCTTCTCCCACAGAGTCCAAAAGTCTGTTCTTTATATCTGTGTCTCTTTTGCTGTCTCACATATAGGGTCATCGTTACCATCTTTCTAAATTCCATATATATGCATTAATATACTGTATTGGTGTTTTTCTTTCTGACTTACTTCACTCTGTATAATAGGCTCCAGTTTCATCCACCTCATTAGAACTGACTCAAATGTGTTCTTTTTAATAGCTGAGTAATATTCCATTGTGTATATGTACCACAACTTTCTTATCCATTCATCTGCTGATGGACATCTAGGTTGCTTCCATGTCCTAGCTATTGTAAACAGTGCTGTGATGAACATTGGGGTACATGTGCATTGACGACTTCTTATAAAACCAGATGTGTTCTTACCATAGGGTCCAGTGATTGCATTCCTTTGGTATTTACCCAAAGGAGTTGAAAACTTATGTTCACACAAAATGTGTACACAAATGTTTATAGCCATGTTATTCATAATTGCCAAAACTTTGAAGTAACCACAATGTCCTTCAGTAGGTAAAAAGATAAACTCTGGTATGTCCAGACAATGAAATATTATTCAGCACTAAAGATAAATGAGCTATGGAGCCTTGAAAAGACTTGGAGTAAACTTAAATACATAAGACTAAGTGAAAAAAGCCAATGTGAAAAGGCTACATACTGTATGGTTCCAAGTACATGACATTCTAGAAAAAGCAAAACTGTTGAGATGGTAAAAGATCAGTGCTTGCTGGGGTTGGGGGAGGGGACAAGGATGAATAAGCAGAGCACAAAGGAATTTTAGGGCAGTGAAATTACCCTGTGTGATATGGCTATATGTTATAAATTTTTCAAAACCTGTAGAATGTAAAACACCAAACTGAAGCCTAATGTAAACTATGGCTTTTGAGTGATTATGATGCATCAATATACATTCACCAGTTGTAACAAATGAACCACTCTGGTGAAGGATGTTGATAATGGGAGAGGCAGTGCGTGTGTGGGGGTGGAGGTATATGTGTAATCCCTCACTTTCACTGTGAACCTAAAACTACTCTAAAAAGAATGAAGTTTTCTTTGACTTTAAAACAGGAAGGAAGGAGTGAGGGAAGGAAGGAGGGGAAGAGTAGAGGGAGAGAGAGAGAAAAAGAGAGAGAGAAAGAAATACTAAAATGCTGTCTGACAAACTGTGTTCTAATTCTATGACTTCCTGCCAGTTCAAGCTGTATTGTTTTAACCCTTGTAAAGAGCTGAAATTAAGGCTGTATCCAGCACTTGTCCATCAGTCCATTTCTGTAAGGAGTTTGCCAGATTCACAATGATAAGTGAACCAGATACTGAAACCTAAATACAACAAATTATTTTGCTTGTCATTTCTTTCTAGCTGATAATAGTAGAACTCTGAATGTGGATTCAACTGCAATGACTCTACCTATGTCTGATCCAACTGCATGGGCCACAGCAATGAATAATCTTGGAATGGCACCACTGGGAATTGCTGGACAACCAATTTTACCTGGTATGCTATTTTTAATCACCTCACAAGTGTTTCTTTTTATTGACCATGTGAACATAAATATAACAGTATGACACAACTTATTTTGAACTTGACATTTACCAGATTCTGCCTAGAGTGTGCATTTTTGTAATATGAGCTTTATAGCTCATGAATTACAGGGTGGCCTGTAGTTACTAATATACTCCCTATTGCACTATGGTCAAGCTAGGGGTATATCAGATGCAGGTTATGGTCACTAAACATTTAAATAGTTCATTGAAATAAAAGTACAAGAGAATTCAGCAAGGAATTAGTTTGTCTAATTTTATACATTTCTTAAGTGAAGCAAATAAACATGGAGCTAGAATGAGAACTTAGACATCCCAAAAATCTTAGGTTCCTAAAGGAAAAGACAGGAGATGGTGAGAAATATCCCAAAGACTATTGTTAACATTGAATAACTGTTCGTATATTTAAAACAAAGTAACCTGTAAGAGAATGGGCACTGTGTACTAACTCTATCTCCACTAAAGATTAAAATCAGAATAAAAATGCCATATCATCTGAAGGGTTTCATTTAGACACAAAAAACTTCCTGGAATGTCAGAACAATTAACCATTAAAATGGGTTTGTTAATGTGCCTTGGGCACTCAAATCTTGTATTGCCTCTGCATATGACCTTAAATGACCATGAAAGTACTGTGAGTATTGATTTGGAGGGTCACAAAGAAATGTTAGCAAGTAGGCAAATTTGCAGATGTAAATTCATGAATGATTATAAATGATATACGAAATATAATTTTGATTTTAAAAAGTGGGTTTGTGAAGACATTAGAGAAGCACCACATCACGAACCCTGGAGTACTTTTAAAACATCCTAAACATCAGTCTTCCAAATTCACTTAAGGCCAATCTCCACTACTTGCTACTCAAAGTGTGGTCCACATAACCTGGAAGTTGTTAAGAATTCCAGAATCTTAGGCCACAGCCCAGACCTACTGAATCTAAGCTGAATTTTCCCATGATCCCCACGTGATTCATAAGCTCATTAAAGTTGAGAAACAAATCTAGAGTGATGCACATAGGGTTGTTGTGAGAATTAAATCATACTTTGACAATGCCTGACACATAGTCAGTGCTCCAAAATGTTGGCTATTAAAATGTTGGCCATTTAAAAATCAAAATTAATATACTTCTCGTAAACATTTCCGAAAGGAGTAGTGGGTTTTTTGTTTCATTTTTCTTTCTTATTTCATTATAATAGAATTTAAACTAAAATTTCATATATTATAGCTTTATATACAGTGGTCCTGAATCACAGTCTCTTATAGTCTAGAGCAACTAGATTATCTGATTTGGCTTAAATATTACCAATTCATGGAAGTCTGAGCTGTATGGGTATATATCTTCAAAAATATCTTGAGGCCAGATCTGCTCTGATATCAAGGGAACTAAACATTAGCTTATATCAGATTATTTGTAAATTACCACATCTAAACATAAATCTGTGCTCACAAAGTAATCTTCAGTGCTTAGCCAACCATCTACAATGTGGAACAGCAAAAAAGGTCTAGCTTTGAGAGTAAAAAGGTCATCCAAACCATTGTTACAGGCCGAACACTTGTGCTTGGGTCAATGTTAAGCCTAGAAAATTGGGATGGTTTTCATAACAGTAGCTTGGATGGCTATTTCTGCAGAAATAGTACCTTGCTTAGTATTTAATAACACAGGTTGCAAGGACAAACAGCTTGTGTTAAATCCTGGCTTTGCCACTTTCTAGCTACATGACCTTGAGCAAGTTATTTGACCTATTGGTATCTCAGTTTTCTTATCTGTAAAATGGAGATGGTTACAGTGTGTACCTCATAGGATTGCTATGAAGGTTAAATAATATACTTAGCGCAATGCTTGGTATATAATAAGCACTCAATGAAGGTTTAACTAGTGTCATTTTACATGTTATTTAAGATGAAGGAAATACTAACATACTTCCTTCAAATGGCTACTAAGCTGCCATTTGCATTGAAAGTACTTGGTTGCTAGGGAGCTAATGTTGGCTCTACTGAATGTTCCTCACATCCGCCCCAACTAGACATTTGTAACCTCAAGAGTGATTTTAATTTCTACTTCAAGCTCCTTTGCCCTCCTCTTGTTTTCTTAAGGACTATGAAAAAATAGCTTCTTAGGGTCCCCTTCAGCCTTGTGATTCAGTGATCATTTTACTATGCTCCAAGGAAAGTTTTGGAAAACTGTCTTAGAAATACTGATATTTAGTTCAGTAGTGCCCCTCTCTTAAATGTATATGGGGCAATAGTGCTAAACTGAGACATACTTTGTAAAGCTATGTGTAAAATCACTTCAATTATATGTGAAGTGATTTTTTTCTCCTTTCTGTATTATTTTAGGAAAGCGGTTTAATCATTGAGATTAGAATGTGGGCCCTGGATATAGACTGCCTAGGTTCAGATAAATCCCTGCTCTAAGTAACTGTGTAACCTTCGACAATTTACCTAACCTCTCTCTGAGTCAGTTTCTCCATTTGTCAAACAGAGATAATAATAGAACCTATGACTCAGCATTGTCATGAGGATTACTGAGTTCATACATGTAATGTAAAGCCTTAGAATGATGCCTGACTCACAGTAATTCCTCAATGAAGTCAGCTATGATTATTATTATTATTTCAAGTTCACATCTGATAGATGACTCACGAAAAAAGTTGAATTATGACTTATTTCTGTTCTTAACAACAAGGAAGTATAATGAATGCAGGGGCACATTCGTCCCTGGAGAAGCACTGGACAGTGGCAGGTAAAGAGAACAGTTTGTGGTGACTGCTCCCTGTACGTCTGGTAGGGGGTGTCCAGAGAAGTAGAAGGTGGCCACTACACTCCAATGCCGCCTACCCATCTTCTTGCTAGAGTCTGGGAAATAGGGGGGCTACCATATTTTTATATAATATTTTAACTTAATGGGATAAAACATCCCCCTACTCCTCTTCCTACTGCCCCAAATTCCTTACAATGGAAAAGGCAGCAAATGAGCCATACAGAACTGTCTCATCTGGCCTATCTCTGACAATAGAAAAGGCTTTGTCAATGATGAAAAACAAATGATACATAAGCTTTCTTGACGTCCCCCAGAGAGTTCAAATCCACACTGTCATGGATGCTGAGTCTCTTGGACACAAACCTGTCATCAGGGCAATGTCTAGCTTATTATATTCATTGAATGGAGAACAGAGACAGGCCATCTCTGGGGTTTGGTATGGAGCTCCCTTTCATCTAACATGGTGTTTTTTGGACAATTGCTGTTCGATAAAGTTAATCCACAATGATGGCAGATTAGAAGGTCCCCTCTGGCCAGCGCCTGTCTTTCCTGCAAGAGTATTTGCTTTTCCAAGCTGGTCAAATAAGATTAATGTTAGTTTTCACATGAAGGGAGGCACCGAAAAGAGTCGAGCTGCCTTTTTAAGGAGCATTGTTCTGCCTGTCATCCCAGATGAATCCAAGAATGGACCAATTAAAGGGTACTCGCTGAATACCGTGTGTTGCTTCCTTTACTTTCCCCTAAATTAAAATATCCTTAGCAACCAAATGGAGCCTGTGAAGTCCCAAAGAAGGAGAAGTGTCCCTCACTATGGTGTCTCCACTGTATTGACTATGCCTCCTCCATAATGAGAGTTATTGGAAAATATGGACTCTTGGACCTTATTCCCAGACCAAGACCCAGCCCATCTATGAAAATTGTCATTCTTAAGGAAGCAGTTCTCACTGGACATAGCAGGCAAACTCTGATGAGAACAGAAAGAAAGAATGAAGATGTGTGACACATGATAGACCACTGTGCTCCAAGCTCCTCAAGGAAGCCCGGACTTGGGTTTCTATTATTTTAATATTTTCCACAGAGAGAATGTGCCTTCAGTGGCAGGTAAGGTTGAGATTCCGAGAAAGGAGACTACTATTCATCATCATGGTGGACTCTTCACCAAGAGCCAATAATATATAAATCAATGTACCAAACAGAACCAATGTCTCTCAGAAACAAGCTTGAATCCTACCAAGTGATGGTACTCTCAAGATTCCCCAAGGAAACTATTATGAAGAATCCAGTAGAGTGTGATGGTTTATTTATTTATTCATTATAAGAAATATTTATTGAGGCCTGCTGTATGTGAGAAGCCCTCAGTTCAGTTCAGTTCAGTCACTCAGTCATGTCCGACTCTTTGTGACCCCAGTGGACTGCAGCACACCAGGCCTCCTTGTCCATCACCAACTCCCAGAGTTTACTCAAACTCATGTCCATTGAGTTAGTGATGCCATCCAACCACCTCATCCTCTGTCGTCCCCTTCTCCTCCTGCCTTCAATCTTTCCCAGCATCAGAGTCTTTTCAAATGAGTCAGTTCTTCATGTCAGGTGGCCAAAGTATCAGAGTTTCAGCTTCAGCATCAGTCCTTCCAATGAATATTCAGGACTGATTTCCTTTAGGATGGACTGGTTGGATCTCCTTGCAGTTCAAGGGACTCTCAAGAATCTTCCCCAACACCACAGTTCAAAAGCATCAATTCTTCGATCATTGCCTTTGAGCTCAGAATCCAGTGGCAGAGGCAGCAAAGTCTGTATCACTGCACTATAATGAAGCAAGTGTCATAACAGATACACATGGAAAAGTTTTGTTTCATTCAGGATGGAATGGAGGAGGTGTTAGGTGGGTAGTGGTGATCAGGGAAGTTTCATAGAAGGGACAACATTTGAGCTCAGTGTTCAGGGATATATAGTTAAATGTCAGGTGAAAAAGATAAGGAACTAATAACAGTCCAGGAAGAGGAAGTGGGACACCAATGACTGGAAGGTATGCAAGATTATACAGTATGGGAACAATTGTTAAATCCTGAATTGATTTCTATCACCCCATTTCATGAAACATTTGAGGCAGCTTATAAAAAAGATTACAGTTAAAGAGAAAAATTACAAGTAAAACAAACCATCATCTGGGAAAATATAAATGAGGATAGAAGGTGAAGACCATGTAGGGAGGTTAATTAGAATTCAGATGTATAGGTCATAGAATCCCACCCAATTTCTAAAGGAGAGCTACACTTGTGACCAGGTGGCCAAAACAAAAGGGAAACCTGATCAGTTATGTAATTTGCATTTTCCCTCTAGAGAAAATATACCAATCCTCAGGAGAAGTCAAACTTTTCATGGCCCTTAACACATGTGTATCTGTGTTTGACACTATAGTTCTGAAAGGATTTTTTCATAGATATCTTCATATATAGTGGTGCACACTAAGATAGTTGAGCCATCTCCAAAGCCCAAACACTGAGATGTAACCCAGGACCAGTTGATTCTGCGTTCCCTAGTCTGATGCAAAGTGTAGAAGCTAAGAATATAGTGTATTTTTCATGAAGCTGTATTTGCTCAATTGAAAGGACTGTTTTTTATTCAGAGATTATAGATTTCCTATATTTTTGGTTTTTAAATGTTCTGTCTTTTATGAATTGCAAAATGGTACATGATTAGTTTTTGTTATTTTTTTCCATGTCTTTTCTTGGCAAATTAAGAGGTTGGCAACCTTAAATATATAGATGTATATGCTTATATTTTATTCATCTCTAAAATCCAGAAATCTAGGAACCAAAGATGTAGTGTGAAATGTCCTCCCTAATGCCTTCCCAAAGGTGTTCACAGCATCCCTGAATCTGCCAAATGTTCTGACAAGAACACAAAGAAAGAAATAGGAAGGAATAGGGGGAAGATGGGCTATAAAGATAGATAATTGCAAAAACTTATACTGAAGAAATAAAGCTTCATTGGTTGAAATTTGGCATCAAAGTTGATATTTATTAAGGAGAGTCTTTATGAGTTTAAATTATACCACATAACCCACTCAAGCCCAGCTTACTGCCTCGTTTGTCATTGTACATGAACCAGGCCCTGCCTCAGCTTTCCAACTAGCCTGAAGGGGTTTTGATGATCTTCTGGAGAAGCAGGACAGATTTTTGGTAGAATTTGAGAGTCCCTGTGCAAAATCTTAGAAATTTCCAAGAGGGCTTGTTGTAAGTTCAAGGTCTTCTCACAACTTAGCCAAGCTATCCTTAGAAGTCTGTGTTCCCTCTTCAGGTTGTCTGCCTGTAAAATTTTTTCAAGGATCTGTGTAGAGAGGAGGCAGTCAGGACTGTAGTGAGTTAAAATTTCTCAGTACCCAGGTATAATTCTTCATTTTCCAGTGAATTTTGTAGGAACTCTAAAGAGAGAGCAATAATATACCATCAACATATACCTGAATTGGAATCATAATTTTCTATAAAATAGCTTAATTATGCATATATAATCAGATCCTATTTGGAACACGTATTTTAGACTAATCCATAGTTGCATTTCAGTGGTTTTACTGTGCATACAGACTACCTCCTTGTGATCAAGGGTCTCTGGAATACCTGAAAGATTAGCAATGCCTTTAATGGATCTAGGGGCACTTGGATGGGGAGAAGTCACCTTTCTAAGGGCAGAGAGGGGCCTCCAGCCAGCCAGAACCAGGGTCCAGTTCTGAAAAAGCAAGCAGGGTAGTAAATACCTCAGCTCCTATATCTGCCTATCTCCAGTTCATACATTGCCACAATTGCAACTTCACCTGTAAGTCAAAGTTGAGATTTTGGATTTATTTATTTTTTTATTGGTTCTTTCAGTATTCTTCTCTTAAGATAATCCCAGCTTCCCTAACCACAAAGTTGTGTTTTCTGGCGTTAATTAGATTTGTTGCTGTAAGATAACCCCCTCCAGTCCATCTTGAGTCTCTCTGGTTACACAGCATACAGGATGGTGCTTGGAGAAAGAATGGGCCAGACCCAGGGCTGGACCCTTCCCTTGACCCCTCTAAGGATGCCACTTTGGGCCAGTCACCTCTCTCTGGCCCCCAGTTTATCCCTCTAAATAGTAGGGATTAAATGAGATAATTCTGTTACAGAAACCATCCACCATTGTGTTTGAAATACAACTCTCAAAAATGCTACTTTCTTTCCCCAAATCATTACTGTAGTGAAAGTCAGTTGAGACTTTGGATTTAGAACAAAGGCCTCTAAATCATCTAACACAGTGACAATACATATTTTGAATATCTCAACAGGAAATTTTGGCTGTGGAGATAAGCAACTCTAAGAAAGTCTTTTGGACAGGAACATTTGAAGGACTCTACAGGTTGGATAGGTAGAAAACAGAGTTTATTCTGACAAGAAGTATCTTTTTCTTCCTGTGGACCCATGGACTTTGTGAAAAGCAGAGTAGACTAATGTTTGTCCAACTCTTTGTGACCCCATGGATGGTAACCTGCCAGGCTCCTCTGTCCATGGAATTTTCCAGATGAGAATACTGTGGGTTGCCATTTCCTCCTCCAGGGGATCTTCATGACCCAGGGATCAAACTCACATCTCCAGCGTGTCCTGCATTGGCCAGTGGAGTCCTGAGGCCAGTGGCCTGCTGAGCTACCTGGGAAGCATGGCACCTTGGCAGGGACAGATAAAACACTAGGCTCAGGTGGACCCTTCCTTTCCATTTACCCTAGTGCCCACTCCATGTGGTCTCTCCAACATGGTAGTCAGACTTGTTACATTGTCTGAAGCTCCCAAAGCTAGTAACTGAAGCTTCAGTTACAGACTGAAGCTCCCAAAGCCAGTATTCCCAGAGACAAGTAAACATTTTCTCTCTCTTAAGGCCTGGCCCTGAAAGAGTGCACCACATCCTTTATGCCATATTCTGTTGGTCAAAGCAGTTCTAGAACCCATCCAGATCCTCAACAGGATGGGGCATAGACCTCACCTCTTGACAGAAGGGGAATCAAAGAATTTTGTATCCACCTTCAATCCACCATGCTTGGGAAAAAAATTATACAGAAACATTTTGTTATTCATCTACCATGTTTTTCAGCATACCTGTTTCACCTTATACCTGTAATTAAATTAATTCATGAAAACAGTTGCCATACTACACTGAGAGGTGGTGCAGTGGTTAAGAACATTAGAGTTAAACCAATCTGGATTTGAATCCTAGGTCTTGTCTCGGTTACTGGCTGTGTAACATTGGGCAAGTGACTAAACCCTCTGAGCCCCAGTTTCTTTATCTATAAAAGGAAAGGTAATAATAGTACCTAGCCCACAGGTCGTTTGGAATGAGATTATATTAGCACAGTCCCTAGCACAATGGAAACACCCAATAAGCAATTACAGTGATGATAATAATAACTGATGATAAAGCATTGTAACTGTTTGCATAGCTTTTCCCAAACTAAACTATGAGGTCGATGATTTTATCTTACTCATTCCTTCAACCTCAACACATGCAGAGGGGCTGGCATCAAAATATTTAAGGACATACAAATGGATAGACATGTGGATGACTGGACGGCAGCATAGAAATGACATTCGCCTCCATTGCAGCTCCCTGGTTCAGATAGGTACAGAGAATGGAAGACAGTAATATTGCTAAACAACTACTCTAGGTTGAGTTAAGTGCAAGTTGCCAGGCAGCAGGAAAACTTAAGACTACACTGAAACATTACTTAAAAATCATGTAATGGAGATGTAATAGAGCTGCAACTCAGAGGAGCAAGCTGGCCCAACTACAAAACAGCATTTGCAGCAAGCTGGAGTTTGGAAAATACATGAATCAGAAGGGGGAATACAAACCAACATCTTATGACACTTCCACCAACGGCTATGTCAAGAATCAAGAAGGCAGTAGGGAAAAGGTTTTAGAAGAAGATATGGTAAAAGCAAAACAGAACAGGGTATTTATTGTGAAAGTACTTTGGGGGGATACCTTGACCTATTCCACAACCCTTTTATAAAATAATTTCAAATCTTCAGAAGTTTGAATTCCTAACGTAAAGTGCTAATAGTATCTACATATTGGCTGTATTCCTCAAGTCAGAATAGGACCTGGAAAAGGAAGAGAACTTTTCTGGTATTCTGTTCCCAATGTATTTTAAATTATTGGACTTTGGTTTTTTTTTCAGGTTCTGCAATACTTGTGTAAGACCCATGATTTCAAACAGTTATTTTTCTATGTTGGCATTAGAAATTCAAGCCTACTTTGGTCTTCATGGTTGAAGATAAACAAAAGAAATAATCAGTGTGATAGGAGCCCTTGAAATGTCGTGTGCAATGTAAAACCTGCCCTCCAGCAAGCCCTGCTAGGCAGTGTAGCCTATGAAACTCTTGGCATACTGAATGCAAAGAAGAAAGGGAGTTTATCTACTCTGGTTTTAGCCATATGTCATGAATATACTTGCTTTTAAATGAATTTCATAAAATATTAATGTAATCATACTGAACAGCACAGTGGTGAGTACATCAGTCAAGAGTTATATTTATCCTGTGTATTTGTTTTTTGTTTGTCTCCATTTATTAGTAGACAGTACATGGAGACAGGCATTTCTTTCTCAGTTGAAGTGGCAGAACTTGTTTAATGAACTGATGTTTCTGTAATCTGTGGTAAGGTGGAGTTGTGAGTGACAGAACTATATGAATAACAATGAGGAGGCAGGCAGAACAATAAAAGGAAGACAAACATTTCAGTAGGAGGGAGAAATAGATGGAATTGTTTAGTTGGCACACAATCTATTCTGATCTTCTCCTACTGAAAATTAACAGTTTGTAAGTGGGGGAAATAATGTTAACAATTTTTCCAAAATCTTATACACAAGAGATCAAATGTTCCAAAGACATAATAGCATTCTTAACCACAGTGCTTTTATTCTACAGCATAGGAACAGAGTGTCAGGAGTCCTAAGTTCTCCAAGATGGGGAAAAGTCCTGGACTCCCTGCCCCCTTGTCTAGAGCCTGACAGATAGGAGGCTATCACAAATGTTCGTGGGATGTGGAAGTGAGTGCCTGAACAAATGAATTTATTAGTGTGTGGACACATGTCTGGAATGGAAGAAAGGAAATTTACCTATCAGGACCACCATCTATCAGGCCAGAGCTTTTTATATCTCTTCTGTCCTTTCATTCCTTGAGCTAAATGTCATTATTTATCCCTACTTTTACCAAAAAGGAGGTGGAGGCACACAGATATTAAGAAATATCCCCCATGGTCATACAGCTAGCATATGGGAGAGAGTAGAGATGAAAATCACAGAGGAAAGAAAGGAGTATGCCTGTGTGTGAGTGTGTGTGTGTGAGCATACACATACAGGTACAAGTGGATACTTGTATGTTGGGTGAGATAACATATGAGGGTTAAAAGTAAATTTGTTTTCAGAAAAATAAAATTTCCTCTTAGAAGAAAATGTTTTCTTCCCAAACATGTTCAGGGTCTTGGCATCTCTGCATGACAGGCACATGGGAGGGTGGGGAATGTCTTAGCTCTCTTGGGCTGGCTTGCAATGGGTATTGCTTGTGTGCCACCCACCTGCTATCTGCCCAGGCACAACACTCCCTCGTTCTGGGCTTAACTGTACCCGGAGTTTAGCTTCTGTGTGAACCACAGATTCTTCCCACTGTTTAGATGCACCTCCTTCAACATCTTAGAGAGCCAACCAGAGAGGCTCAGAGCCACCTTCAGGAGACAGTGAGGCACTGTCCCTTGGGCCTGAGTGGTGAGCAGGGTAAAGTTTTGGGGAGTAGGACCTACCACTGCTACTGTGACTACCCCTAAATTATCAGAACTCCTTATGCAACACTTTCTTCGTTTGCAGTACACTGTGCCTTCCTTAACAGAGGGCAGGAATGAAAGGTGAGGAGATGAAGTACAATGCACTCTCTTCTCTCAAAAACGTGCATCTTGTTATAGAGACAAATTTCAAACAATGAAATCAGTACTGCCTTTAGACCCAGGCATGTGGGGCCCCTGCCATGCGCCCTCACATCAGAGGACCTCATGCTTTGGAATGACTGTCTCAGTATTTTCTAAGTCCCTTTCCAGAGCCAAGGACTGGCCAGGTAGGTGGTACCATCAGGATAGGTGCCCCAGTCCAGAGCAGGTCCTAGGTGGGTCTTGATGGTAATAAGCATCATTCTCAAAATTTTCTAGGTTCTTCTCCAGTGTCTGGGATTGACCAAGGCTTGCAGTATCATCTAAGCTAGGGGCCCCAATCTCAAATTGAACCTGTGTGGACCCCAGTCCCCATTTTTCCCCTTTGGACTCTGCAATCCTTTATGCCACATGTGGATTCACCTAGATGCTAGATGCCCCAAGAAGCTTCTGAACTCATGCCTGTAGAGTCCTCCCAGGGTCTTGGTTCCAGGAGAGTATCCTGGCAAGTAAATCACTCCAGCTGGCTGGTACGGTATTTCTTTCATGGTATCACATGGGCTACCAGAATAGCACTGGTGCTGATTTTGGGGTGAGTCAAATTGTGTATCTAGACAAGCCCCATAAACATATTTGTTTGGAGGCTCCCACACACCCTAGAAGCAAACCTGAAAGAAATATTAATAAAATATGATGCAAAATAAAATTCAGTGGCAACAGGTATAGAACAGTTTTTGACATAGAAATAAAAATGAACTAGAATTATCTGGAAAGTGTTCTTCAGGGAGCGTGGGACTTTGAGCTAGGCCTTGAACCATGGAGAATTTGGAGAGGCTTGAATGATTCCAGGCAGGCAGGGAGAACAAAAGGGACAAAGGCACAGAGAATAGTTATTTATTGAGCATTTTTGTGCTAGGCATTATGCTAGGCACATTTCATTCATCATCTTGTTTATTCCTCACAGATTCCTATAAAAGTAGGTGGAATTAACCCCATTTTGCAAATGACGGAATGGAGGTACAAAAGATTCATCCTCCTAATCAAATGATAGAACTAGAACCCAAGTCTGCCTAAACCCTAAAACTGTATGCTTTTAACACCATGCAGCATAGTGCAAAAAGACAGGAAGTGTTACAAGGGAGAATATGAAGCCTGGTCTGAATGGAGTAGAGAGTGTGTGTTGGGAACTAGTGGAAGGCAAGATCAATGGACAAGGCGCAGTCATATTGTTCAATACAAAAGGCCTTGGATGTCAAAATGAGATGTAGAGACAAATAATCACTGGCCAAGCAGAAACAGCCCTAAAGAAAAATGCACAATTATAATATTTAAGGTCTGGTAATGCTAGTAATGTGTTTTCTTAAATATTTTGCCTGTCTTAGAAAGACCTTTGGTTTGAAACTTATAAGGTAACAGTCTACCCCTACTTGATCTTGCCTGGTATAATTGATTATTCTCTATTTCCTCTCCTTTTCTTTAGATTTTGATCCTGCTCTTGGAATGATGACTGGAATTCCACCAATAACTCCAATGATGCCTGGCCTAGGAATAGTACCTCCTCCAATTCCACCAGATATGCCAGTAGTAAAAGAGATCATACACTGTAAAAGCTGCACACTCTTCCCTCCAAATCCAAGTAATACTCTGCTTTTTCTCCACACAAGTCAAAATGTTTGGTGTGTCAATCCTTTAGTTATTCATTTTTGTATTAAGAGTCCTGACAAGGCAATTAGTGCCTATAAAGTGGTAGCTTCTAGGAGGGAACCTAGCTTTGGAATTGAATTCAAAATTTAACACTCTTAACACAGCTTAAAGTGAACTGGCATTCTAGTTCCTTTTTAAGACTTGAATGTTGTTGAAAGGGGGCTCAGGTTATTTGAGTGGGGAAAACACTAACAGAGAAGCCTCCCTTAGTTATCTGCTGAGAGTATGGCAAAAGTACCATTTTCGTTAACAGCCCCAAGACTTTGTAAAGGTGAATGGAGAGAGCAGGTGCAATGGGAAGAGTAGGAATCTGGTATGACTGACTTATCTTCTCGAGAGCCCACCAACCGTGTCTGATAAGCCTTGATCATAAACCCCAGTAGTTATTCCTGCCTGTCTCTTACACCCAGTGGCCTCTCAGCAATAAAGTCAGGTGATATAGGGTCTCTCACAGTCTCCTGAGGTACCAGTCTGATCTGCTTCTCTCTTGTTTCTTCATTATAGAGTATCATTTCCATTGATTCCTTCCCCTCTCTTTCATCTAACATTTTATCCAGGTCCTTGTCACATATACAGAACCCTAAAAGTCCCGGGGTTCCCATTGCCCACAGATTCAAAGTCCAAATTCTGGACTTCAAAAGCCTTTCATTGGTCTGCTTTGCCAACTTAAGGAAAGACCCACAACATACGAGTTGTGAGTTTAAATTTTATTCAGGGCCTTGGTGAGGACTACAGCCCAGCAGACAGCAACTCAGTTTGCTCTGAGTAAAACTACTCCAAACAGGTAGGAGAGAGCTCAGTTTATCTATGATTTTTGGCTAGGAAATATATACAGTCGAGCATATATCATCATAAATGGTTACTGCTAATCACCAAAAACAGATATCTCAAATCAATGACTTTAGTGCTTTGCTATGGATGGGAGGCTTCAAGAATGTAGGGTCATTAAAATTCTTCTTGAAATATACATTGAACTAGCCTTACGGCCTGCTTGTCCAAATCACAGAGTGCCTCATCCTGCTTTTCATCCTGAATTCCTCTCACGATACATTTGGTCAGCAAATGCAGTGGGTTATGTCTTAACCCTTGTAGAACTGGGTGGTGATCAACACACTTTGTCTTAGTGATCCTAATTTTCCTGTCTCCGTAGTATCATGTGACCATCTTCAACGTGTCATTTCTACTTGCCCACAATTCAGTCAAGTTCAACTCTTATTTAATCTCACCCGCTTCTCCAACCCACCTCTAAGCCTACCATCTCCCAAACACTTCCATGAGAAAGGTACTAAAATTAAAACAGTAGTTAATCATTTGTCATTCTAATACATTTTCACTAAAATATTGGGGGCTAAATCCAATGGATACTTTTTAGTCCTTACATTACTTTATTTCTCTACTATATTTAGAGCTTCTTGAAACCTTCATCCTTCTTGAAACATTAGGTCATTTGAAGCTGCTAGAATGACCACCAGGGAGATTTGTATAGATCAAGTGGAGGATAACCAAGCAGGACACCCTAAGGAATTCTGATGTTTCAAGAGTTAAGAGAGAAAAGCTTCTGTACACCCCTTAGCAGCAAAAGTCCTCAAAAGACTTCATCTTTACCGTTTCCAGTCTTTCTCTTCTCCTCTCCTAAATCTTCTTCACTTGGACTTTTGCCCCACCCCTCTATCACAATGTCCCTTGATTAATAACACTAATGCATTTAGCACTCATAAAATTAGACAAGCATTCTCATTCATGCCTGGAAACCAGTCATTTATAAGGACCATGACAGTGACATTTATATAATATACTTTTAAAATATTTGATAAATTAATAGATAGCAGTGACACTACATTATAATATGTATTTATTTTATGTCACTAGTTGCTATACACTTTTTTCATACCTTTAAAACAAGGGACACTAAGGATTTCACAGTACTAAATCCAATGGTCAAGTCTCAAGTCTTATCCTTATTGACCTAATAGCTCTGAATGACACAGTTGACTACTCCTTACTCATTGATATACTTTCTTCACTTGACTTCCAGGACCCTACACTATTTATTGGTTTTGCTCCCCACACTGGTTGTTCCTTCTCAATCTGCTTTGCTGAGAACCTTCTGTTCTCACTGACTTATTACTGGAGAGTCATGTGACTCAGTCCTTGGACCCCTTCACTGTCTGCACTCATACTGAAAAAAGTATGCCAATGATTGTTGTTTGTTGTTGTTTTAGTCACTCACTAAGTTGTGTCCAACTCTTTTGTAACCCCATGAACTATAGCCTGCCAGGCTCCTCTGTCCATTGGACTTTCCAGGCAAGAATACTGGAGTGAGTCGCCATTTCCTTCTCCAGGGGAATCTCACCAACCCAGGGATTGAACCCACATCTCCTGAATTGGCAGGTAGATTCTTTACCACTGAGCCACCTGGGAAGCCCCATGCCATTGATACTCTAAATTACATTTTTAGCTCAGAGCCTGTCTCTGAACCCTGAACTCACATCCTACTGCTTATTTAATATTTCTACTTAGATATCAAATAGACATCTCATATTTAATATGTTCAAAACAAAACCCCTAATATTTGTCCCCAAACCTTCACTAATATCCTTCTCCATCTCAGATAATGGCAACTGCATCCTTTCAATTAATCAGCCAAAACTTCAGGGTAATCCTTAACCTACTCTTTCCCTCTCACACCATATTTAATGTTAGAAAACTGTCAAGTCTACCTTAAAATATAGAACTAGAATTCTACCATTTTCATGATAATTACTGCCATGACCCAGTTTATACCCACCATAATACATTTTCTGAACTATTGCAATATTCTTCTAATTGTGCTTCCTCTTTCACCCTTACCCCCTACAATGTCTTCTCAAGAGAGCAGGCAAGAGTGATCCTTTTCAAAACCTAAGTCAGATCATGTCCCTCCTCTACTCAAAACCCTTTAATGATTCCCTGTTTTACTCAAAATAAAGGCCAAAGTCTGTTTAAAGGCACAGAAGGGCCTCCCTTTCTCACACCGTCTCTTTGACTTTGTCTATTACAACTCTCCTTTGCAACACCCATTGTTCCAGTTATATGGGCCTTCATGCAGTTCCATGAACATTCTAGGCCCTCTTCCATCACAAGGCCTTCGTATTGGCTCTTTCCTCTGTCTGGAATACTCTTCCCCTAAATATTTGCCTGGCTAACTCACCTGTCTCCTTCAAGTCTTTGCTCAAATGTCTCTTCCTCACTAACCCTGACAACCTATTTAAAAGTTCAGTCCTCCCTGCCACATTCACAGTCCTATTTACCTCTCTATTTTTCACTTAATACTTACTACCTTTTAACAAGCAATTTATAGAATGTAAACTCCACAAAGGGGCTTCCCAGGTGGTGCTGGTGGTAAAGAACCTGCCTGCCAATGCAGGAGACGTAAGAGACACAGGTTTGATCCCTGGGTCAGGAAGATCCCCTGGAGTAGGAAACAGCAACCCACTCCAGTACTCTTGCCTGGAGAATCCCATGGACAGAGGAGCCTGGTGGGCTACAGTCCGTGGAGTCTCAAAGAATCAGACATGACTGAACACACATGCATGCATGCAGGCAAACTCCACAAAAGGAGGAATTTTTATCAGTTTGGTTCACTAATATATCCCCAGCACTGAGAAAAGTGTCTGACATATAGTACATGTTCAACAAATATTTATGAGTGGCAGAGGGGTGGATGGGTGATTACAGAAGGAGAAGTCAGAGGTCTAGAAGTCAAGAGAACATGAGGTAATTACAGCACATGCTGACCACTTCTGAATCTATTTTTTCAGTCCATGGCTCTCTTCTGAGCTTCAGACACATATAGCCAACTGACCACTAGACTTTTCTAGGTGGATCTGCATCAAATGTGCAACAACAGTATTGCAATATTAATAGTGAGCAAACTATCAGATTAAAATCAAGAGAACTGTGTTTTACCCCAGCTCTGTCACCTGAGGGAATCTTGGGCTAGTCACATGACCTCCGTGGGTCTGTTTCCTTGTCTGTAAGTGAGGCTATTGGGTTAGATTAGGTTAGATTATAGGTTAGATTAGATCTAGATTATAGCCTAGATAAGGTTTCATCCATTTCTAAAAGCATGATTCTTGGTATTAAAAATGGAGCTACCAGAATAATTGTTCACCTAGGCAAAAGTCCCTCAAAATGTATATTAGGAAAAACAAGAGCAAATGAGTAGAGTTTTTTGCCTTCAGTGGAACAAGCAGTATGGGTATAATAATTAAGAACCCCAAGGCAACATAGGCCTGGTGTCATATCCCAGATCTCTGTCACTAAATAGCCATGAAATACGGGGTAAGTAGCTTAACCTCTCTGATCTAGACCCAGCAAAATCAGTTCTCGTCTAAAAATCCAATGGATCAAATTAGACTGGCACTGACTGTGCACCCCTAGGAGTCCGTGAAAGTGTTAGTCGCTCAGTCGTGACTGTTTGTGACCCTATGGACTGTAGCCCACCAGGCTCCTCTGTCCATGGAATTTTCCAGGCAAGAATACTGGAGTAGGTTGCTATGCCTTCCTCCAGGGAATCTTCTTGACCCAGGGATCGAACCTGTGTCTCCTGCATTGCAGGCGGTTTCTTTACCATCTGAGCCACCAGGGAAGCCTAGGAGTCAGAGAGATGGCAAAAGAAAGCTCTCTGGAACACAGGTACTTTTTTTTCACAGGGTGGCTATCAGAGATTTACTGCATTCCCAATTAACAGTCCTCAGTTGGTATAAGAAGGGAAACAACACCCTCTCTCCAGACAAGTCAATTCTGTGAAGACTTTTCACTTCAGCTAATTGACCTTCTGTGTGCAGAGGTTACATTTTTCATCTACTGTGAAATAACAGTGAGCAGGGAGTAAATGGTGGAATATCATCTGCTATTTGTGTGCAGGCATGTGGGGAAGCACCCAGGAGCCAGAAAAAGAGCAGTCATTTCACTTTACCATCTCAAAACCTGCTGAACTTATTTTGGCTCCTAGGGCTGGGCTCTATAAAGAAAATTAGAGAAAGTGGATAAATTAATAGATTCGCTGACCTTCTGATTACTTCCAATCAGTTGGGATTACATTAAAATATACCCGACCCCTGCTGATTGTCTAGGGGACCTTCAATCTTGGGCTGTCTGATGAAATCAACTCAAAGATTTTGCAGCATGCAAATTCTGGCAAACCAGTTGAGTGGTCTGTGATGCCCCTTTGAAAAACAGGGTGCAAGTGGTTTATTGGTGGAAGTGGTTTATTTGATGTGCTGCTCCCTGCCTCACTTCCCCAAGATCAGCAGTGACTTTGATCTGAATGCTGATTGTCCCAACACAGCTCCCCAGAGCGGCTGCTTAGTTGTAATTAGAATTACCAAAAGCTCCTCCTTTTCCATTACCAGAGATTAGAGTGCTTTTTATTCCCAGTTATCTTGAATCTTTTTACGTGGAAGTTTCTTCTCCATCCAGGAGTGGTGATTGGGGTGTTACAGGAGCTTAGCACATTACCTGATTAATAGGTGGACTTTGAATTTGCTCTCTATGGAGCTACCATTGCTGTTCCCAGATCACTGTATTTCTGTGGGATTAGAAAATCAGGCCCAGACAGCAAAGTGCTTTGAGCTGCTAATTAAAGAACAAGTACTATCCATTAAGGAAGTTAGTACAGCCCATTGGCTTGCTGGTGGCAATACACCTAAATCTCAGCAAATGCTACATTTACCCAAGGAAAATAAATAAATCCCTGGCATTCTTGACACTACTCTTGGTGGCTTTTATGCTCCTTTACTTACCACACAGTCACCACAGAATAATCACAGCATCTAAACAGGGTGGTGATTTCATCACAGAATTTTTCAATCCCACAGATGTAGTCAAGGGAAAGAGCCTTTGCATTGTCAGTATTCCATGTTAACTACACCCTATAGAGTCTCTCAATGGACTTAAAGGTAGACCTAACTAGGTTTAACTCACATTATATAAAAAGGTGATTATTTGCTTCACAAGAAGATTATTTACCATTGAAATCATTTAATAGTAAACTTCAGAAGGATTCAACAACAGGATTCCATTCTAAAGCCTTAGATTTGAAAACATGACTCTAGATGTTTTCTAGACTGAGCAGATCCCTTCGCGACCCTACAGGCTCCAAAAGGCCCTCCATGTCCCCTATTTCTTGTTTGCAGGAAAAGATTTTGGTGTCCTAGGCCTTCCCTGAGTGCCAAAGAGCAGGTACAAGAAGTTATAATTAATAATTGGAGAAGTGATAGCATACAGAAAGAAAGGAAAAGCAGGTAAGCAAGATAGCTTGAACAATAATTAAGCAATAAAGCAGAGTGCTAATTCCTCCTCAAGGGATCTGCATAACAATCTGACATAGATCTTTGAGTTGTTATGCAGAAGCTGACACCCCCTTCTCTCTGACCTCCCCCCCATCCCAGGTGGAAGCTGGTGACTACGTGTGCACAACTTGTAGACCCCAGACTGGTTGGAACCAGAAGGTTGATGATTAAGATTCCTGAAACATCACCCTGTTACTTCACCACCAACCAATCAGAAGAAAGTCATGCTCCTGGCAGCCCTCACCTCAAATGTGGCCTTTAAAAGCCCTTCCATGAAAGCCGTCGGGGAGTTCGGGTCTTTTGGGCATCCCTTGCTTGGTCCCTTCAATAATTGCTGTATTTCCCTGGTGGCTTAGACGGTAAAGAATCCGCCTGCAATGGGTGAGGCCAGGGTTCGATCCCTGAGTCGGGAAGATCCCCTGGAGAAGAAAATGGCAACCCACTCTCCAGTATTCTTGCCTGGAGAATTCCATGGACAGAAGAGCCTGATGGGCTAGAGTCCATGAGGTCAGAAAGAGTCAGACACGACTGAGCGACTAACACTCTCACTTTCCTTCAGCACACCCTGGGTTTTGGTAGATTGGCTTTACCGCTGGAGCGGGTGGGTGGTAGAGGAGCAGACCCAAGTTCAGTTCAGTAATGGTTTCTCTAGCGCTAGGAGTGATTCCTTCCCACACCCAGCCTTATCTAAAGATGTGAATAAAGCAAGGAACTGAGAGTTTAGAAGTCCAGGTCCTAGTTCACTCCATTCCAGACTTGTGGTAGGACTTTAGAAAGCCTCAGATTGGTAATTAGGAAACCTGGGTTCTATAGTAGTAAATAACAATAACCCTATAATAACTACAATTTATTGGGAACCTATCTAGTACTAGGCATTGTACCACATTGCAGTCGAGGCAGTAGATTATCGATTATCCTACAATATCCCTTGTAAGGTAGGGGACAGTATCCCTATTTTAAGATGAAAAAACAAAGTTCTCAGAAGTTATATAATTTTCCCAAGATCATACAATAGTTTGATAAATCTTAATCATAAGTTAGGTTTAAATCCAGGTTTTACTGCTCCAAATTCATCTTCCTTCTCTTTCTGTCTGATGTCATGACATTGAGTAAGTCACCCAACCTCACTCAGCTAAGGTTTTTCCCTGTAATATTAGAAGCTTAGGCCAAGTCAGTGGTTTTCAACGAAAGCTGTACGTCAGAGTTGCCTGAGGAGCTGTAAAAAAAAAAAAAAATAATGCACAGGCTGCACCCCAGATTCACTAAATCAGACTCATCTGAGTGAAACCTAGTCATTGTTTGACTCCCAAGTTGATTCTAATGTGCTGCCAGAATTGAGAATCACTGACAGTGATGTCTAGAATCTTTTCCAATTACTAAAACTCAGAAGTTAAAGTCTCAAGAGATTCTGGAGATTTTCCTTTTTGACTGAAACTATAACCTCTCCAGTGTAGATGACTAAGACATTTCGGATTCCTTCTTACTAAATTATCTTACTTTTCCCTTTAAACTTCTCCTATGGAACAAAAGAAAGTAGTGGGTTCTTGAAATTACAGACATTTAAAATTTTAAGAGAAATTTTGTAGGTTCCCAGAATACCTCCACCCCTTTTATTGACTAAATAGAGGGGGAAAGGGCACCATGAGAATTTGATTATTCTGACCCACACTGAGAGGACAGACAGTGGTAGCAAAATGAGGAAGTTTAAGATGCTGATAACTGAGCTCTCAAATCATCTGCTTGCCAACTTGGATAAGAGTCAGGTGGGGGCCTTGGCCTAGTCCACAAGTGAGACTCATTTATTTTTTCATGTGAACTGTAATCACTCGTTGTTGAGCTCTCCAAATCTTGAGCTGGGAGAATTATTGTTAAGAGCTGAATGGGAAGAACGGATAACACAAAATAAATCCTTGCAGATACAAAACCAACACTAGAAAACCGTTGACCATCATGCTTTGTTTTGTTGGGCTATGAACTGTAGAGTTTTGCTTGGAAAATGCTTTGATACATATAAATAGCAACACAGAGCTGACGGATACAAAAGGCTTTATGTATAAGATAAGTGAGTAGACAGCACATTTTTAAAGCAGATGGAGAATTGTCTCATTAAGTAGATTTTTATTAACTCTCTACAGTCAAATTTATCTCACTTTATTTAATGATTTCCTAGACAAGCTTACTTTTCCTCTAAATGCTGCATGATTGGACTTCACCTTTCCAGCAAAGAATCAGAGGGAGAGTTCACTGGAATCAGAAAACAAAAAACCTAAAAAGAATGGTCTGTACACTGGCTGACTCTGTCAAGCAAATTATTCCAATGGCTTGAAATATTTTTGTAAATGTTCACCCCTTCACTGTCAAATTCACCCCAAAACAGTTCTTTCAGTAAACGTGAACAGAGAGAATACAATGACTACAAACTGAATTAAACAAATCCTTCTCTCTAGGACCCAGGTTCTAAGAATTCCCTAAAATAAGAGTTTAAACCCAGTGGGATGTCTTTCCACTAACTGTCTTCTTTAGGAAAATGACTGAAAATTGGACTGAGTTGTCACAACAAAAGAACAAAATCAAAGAACATTTGATGGGGCTGATGGGTCTTTATCCTATATATCCTATATATATATATCACAGTCACCAAATCATTGAATAAAATAAATCTCAAGTTCATTCAACCAATTTGCCATGAAACTCCGAGATGAGTATCTTAGAGGCCACATGCTTCTGGGACTCGAAAGCAAAAGTGTGATGGGGACAGTAGGGTTATCTCTGGGACATGTTAGGTTTCTAAGAGGTCTGTCCCAAGCAAACATTTTAATTTCAAATGCTTTTGCACTTACACTTAGATCTTCCACCTCCTGCAACCCGAGAACGACCACCAGGATGCAAAACAGTATTTGTGGGCGGCCTGCCTGAAAATGGGACAGAGCAGATCATCGTGGAGGTATTCGAGCAGTGTGGAGAGATCATTGCTATTCGGAAGAGCAAAAAAAACTTCTGTCACATTCGCTTTGCTGAGGAGTACATGGTGGATAAAGCCCTTTATCTTTCTGGTAGGTGTTTAGTCATGAGGACTGTGCCCACCAGGCATGACACAGAGACTGGGGATCAGTGTGTTTGCATCCATGGCAGCTAAAGTGACAAAGTGCAAGTGAAAGTGGCTCAGTCATGTCCAACTCTTTGCGACCCCATGGACTATACAGTCCATGGAATTCTCCAGGCCAGAATGGGTAGCCTTTTGCTTCTCCAGGGGATCTTCCCAACTCAGGGATCGAACCCAGGTGATTGGGCTTAATGGCAACCTCTCACCTTCATAGATGGAAAATGTAAGTTACAACCCAATGTGTTCCTTTAAAGTTCCCATGTATCAGGATGGGGAACACATGTAAATCCATGGCTGATTCATGTCAATGTATGGCAAAGAGCACTACATGTCAATGTATGGCAAAAACCACTACAATATTGTAAAGTAATTAGCCTCCAACTAATAAAAATAAATGGGAAAAAAATTTTTTTTAAATAAAAAATAAAAAAAAACCACTACAATATTGTAAAGTAATTAGCCTCCAACTAATAAAAATAAATGAAAAAAAATTTTTTTAATAAATAAATGAAGTTCCCATGTAGTGCCAATTGCCATGTTCAGTCACTTCAGTCATGTCCAACTCTTTGGGACCCCATGGACTGTAGCCCGCCAAGCTCCTCTGTCCATGGGATTCTCCAGGCAAGAACACTGGAGTGGGTTGCCATACCCTCCTCCAGGGGATCTTCCCAACCTGAGGATCGAACCCACATCTCCTGTGTCTCCTGCATTGCAGGTAGATTCTTTATCACTGAGCCACTGGGAAAGCCCCAGTTGCCATGGGATAACTCCAAAACTCCCTACTTGTAGCATTAAAGGCCTTGATTATCTGTTTTTCCTGTCACCATTATCTCCTAATCCTTCCTTCCCATACTATGTCCTAACCACACTAAACTAATTCTAGTTCCCAGAATGGTGTTTTTTGCCTTTTCCTCTGACTAGAATTACCTTTCCACCCCACCCACCATACATACATCTTCATAGTCCAAAGCTCCAGCTCAATCACAACCTCTTCTGGAAAGCCTTCCCTGACCTCTTTCCCCACCCTGCGCCAGGTTGGTTTGGGCACCCCTTCCTCAGAGCTTCCCCCGCACCTGGTGCTTCCTCCTGACAGACACCTATAACACCGCATGAGAACTTTCTCTCTCCACTTCTGTCTCCTGCAACAGAGCATGAACTCCTTAGGGGAAAGACTATGTCTTCCATAACTTCGAAACCCCAGCATCTAGCACATAACCCTGGTACCAAAGTAGATGCTCAACAATAACTATGGAAGTCAGCTAGTTATCAAATACTGACTGATAGAATGCTAGGTGGCCGAGGAGATGGCAAAGACTGAGGCACACAAAATTCTTGCCGTCAAGAATATTACACTCTGAAGATGGCAAAATATGATACATATGTAAACAAAACATATCAAGTACCAATAAATGCTATGAAGAAGATAAAAACAGCTAACACACCTGGGGTTGCTAGGAAAACAAGCATTCTCTGACATTTGAATTGAGATTTGAACAATATGAAGGAGATTGCCATGCAAACACCTGTGGGAAGAGCATTCCAAATTAAGGAAGAGCACGTCAAAAGTCAAAGACCCTGAGATGAAAATGGACTTGGTGTGTACAAGCAGAGAGAGAAGGTAAGCATGATTGGAGCCCATTAAATGAAGGAGAAGCAGTGACAGGAAATGAAGTCTGAGAGGTAAACACCACCTGTGTTGGGCCTTTAATCTTTACCAGCATACCTCGTTTTATCACACTTTGTGCTACTGTGCTTTGCAGATACTGTGTTTTTTTTTTTACAAATTGAAGTTTTGTGATAACCCTGCATTGAGCAAGTCTATCAAAGCCATTTCCCCAACAGCATTTGGTCACTTCATGTCTCTGTGTCACATTTTTATAATTCTTGGAAAATTTTAAACTTTTTCATTATTTGTTTTGGTAATCTGTGATCTTTGATATTACTATTGTCATTGTTTTTGGGTGCCACATATAAGATGTACCCCAATAAGATGGCGAACCTAACTGATAAATGTGTGTGTTCTGACTGGTTGTTCTCCAATCTCTCTCCCTCTCCTTGGGCCTCCCTATTTCCTGAGACACAACAATATTGAAATTAGGCCAGTTAATAACCCTACAATGGCCTCTAAGTGTTTCAAGTGAAAGGAAGAGTCTCTCACTTTAAATCAAAAGCTAGAAATGATTAAGCTTAGTGAGGAAGGCATGTTGAAAACTGAGATAGGTGAAAAGCTAAACTTCTCATCCCAAACAGGTAGCCAAGTTGTGAATGAAAGGTAAAGTTCTTAAAGGAAATTGAAAGTACTACTTCAGTGAACACACAAGTGATAAGAAAGTGAAACAGATTTGTTGCTGATATGAAGAGAGTTTTGTTTGGATAGATCAGACCAGCCGTGACATTCCCTTAAGCCAATGCCGATCCCAAAGCAAGGTCCTAGTTCTCTTCAATCCTCTGGAGGCTGAGAGAAGTGAGGAAGCTGCAGAAGAAAAACTTGAAGCCAGCAGAGGTTGGTTCATAAGGTTTAAAGAAAGGAGCCATCTCCATCACATAAAGTGCACAGAGAAGCATCAAGGGCTGATGTACAAGTTACAGCAAGTTATCCAGAAGATCGAGCAAAAATCATTAATGAAGGTGACTACAGTAAGCAACAGATTTTCAATGGAGATGAAACAGCCTTCTATTGGAAGAAGATGACAGGTAGGAATTTCACAGCTAGAGAGGAGAACTCAATGCCTGTGTTCAAAGCTTCAAGGGACAGACTGGCTCTCTTGTTACAGGCTAACACAGCTGGCAACTTTCAAGTGAAGCAAATTCTCATTTACCATTCTAAAACTCCTAGGTCCCTTAAGAATTATGCTAATTCTACTCTTCCTGTGCTCTATAAATGGAACAACAAAGCCTGGATGATAGCACATCTGTTTACAACATGGTTTACTAAATATTTTAAGCCCACTACTCAGACTGACTGGTCAGGCAAAAAGAAAAGACCCCTTTCAAAATGTTACTGTTCATTGACAATGCCTCTGGTCATGCAAGAGCTCTGATGGCTGTTAATGCTTTCATGCCTACTAACGTAGCAGCCATTCTCTGTAGCCCATGGATCATTTCAACTTTCAAGTCTTATTATTTAAGAAATACAATTTGTAAGGTTATAGCTACCATAGATAGTGATTCCTCTGATGGATCTGGGCAAAGTCAATTGAAAACCTTCTGGAAAGGATTTACCATTCTAGATGCCATTAAGAACATTTGTGATTCATGGGAAGAGGTCAAAATACCAACATTCCCAGGAGTTGGGAAGAAGTTGATTCCAACCCTCATGGATGACTCTAAGGGGCTCAAGACTTTGGTGGAAGAAATAACTAAAGATGTGGTGGAAATAGCAAGAGAACCAGAATTAGAAGTGGAGCCTGAAGATGTGACTGAATTGCTGTAACCTTAATGATAAAACTGTAATGGGTGAGGAGTTCCCTAGAGATGTGCACAGAAAGTGGTTTCATGACATGGAATCTACTCCTGGTAAAGACGCTGTGGAGACTGTTGAAATGACAACAGAAGATTTAGAATATTACACAAACTTAGTTGTTTAAACTAGCGGCAGGGTTTGAGAGGATTGGCTCCAATTTTGAAAGAAGTTCTACTGTGAGCAAAATTGATCAAACAGCACTGCATGCTACTGAGAATGGATGAAGCAAACTACTTCATTGTCTTAAATTTTAAGAATTTGCCACAGCCACCTCAACCTTCAGAAACCACCACCTTGATCAGTCAGCAACCATTAACGCCAAGGCGAGACCCTCCACCAGCAAAAAAGATTACAACTCACAGAAGGCTCAGTGATGGTTGGCATTTTTTAGCAATAAAGTATTGTAATTAAGTTATTTACATTTTTAGGCATAATGCTATTGCACACTTCATAGACTACAGTGCAGTGTAAACATAACTTCTATATGCACTGGGAAATCAAAACTTATGTATCACTCACTTTATTGTGATATTCGCTTCATGGTAGTAGCCTGGAACTGAACCTAAAATATCTCCAAGGTATCCCTGTAGTAAAGAGTTTATTATTCTGGGTAAAACAGGAAGCCATTGAAGGATTTTAAGGATAGAGTGACATGATCTGGTATACATTTTAGAAATATCACTTCTAAAGTGATAGATTGATGTAAAGGATGGACTGAAGGATATCTGCAAGTATGATGACTGAAGGATATGGAGAATGCTGGTGACTGGTGGTTAGATAACTAACTATAGTATGAGTCTAATCCAGAACTGATAGTGGCTTATATACTATGGTAGTTGGAGTGGAGATAGTAAGAACTACTGTGCATAAAGTCACTTGTTTCTGGTGAGGAGACTGAGGTGATTGGAACTGGAAGCTCCAATACTTTGGCCACCAGATGCGAAGAGCCAACTCTTTGGAAAAGACCCTGATGCTAGGAAAGATTGAAGGCAAGAAGAGAAGCGGGTGCGCAGAAGATAAGATGGTTGGATAGCATCACCGACTCAGTGGACATGAATCTGAGCAAACTCTGGGAGATAGTGAAGGACAGGGGAGCCTGGTGTGCTGTAGTCCATGGGGTGGCAAAGAGTTGGACTCAACTGGGCAAGTGAACACAGCTCTTAAACATTATAAAATGAAGCCCTTTGCCTTTTAGGGTGGTTTCAAGATAAAGTTTCATGGTCGATCTTTTTTTTTTTTTTTTCCATTTATTTTTATTAGTTGGAGGCTAATTACTTTACATCATTGCAGTGGTTTTTGTCATACATTGAAATGAATTAGCCATGGATTTACATGTATTCCCCATCCTGGTCCCCCCTCCCACCTCCCTCTCCACCCGATCCCTCTGGGTCTTCCCAGTGCACCAGGCCCGAGCACTTGTCTCATGCACCCAACCTGGGCTGGTGATCTCTTTCACCCTAGATAATATACATGTTTCGATGCTGTTCTCTTGAAACATCCCACCCTCGCCTTCTCCCAGAGTCCACAAGTCTGTTCTATACATCTGAGTCTCTTTTTCTGTTTTGCATATAGGGTTATCGTTACCATCTTTCTAAATTCCATATATATGTGTTAGTATACTGTAATGGTCTTTATCTTTCTGGCTTACTTCGCTCTGTATAATGGGCTCCAGTTTCATCCATCTCATTAGAACTGATTCAAATGAATTCTTTTTAATGGCTGAGTAATATTCCATGGTGTATATGTCCCATTCGTCTGCTGATGGGCATCTGGGTTGCTTCCATGTCCTGGCTATTATAAACAGTGCTGCGATGAACATTAGGGTGCACGTGTCTCTTTCAGATCTGGTTTCCTTGGTGTGTATGCCCAGAAGTGGGATTGCTGGGTCATATGGCAGTTCTATTTTCAGCTTTTTAAGAAATCTCCACACTGTTTTCCATAGTGGCTGTACTAATTTGCATTCCCACCAACAGTGTAAGAGGGTTCCCTTTACTCCACACCCTCTCCAGCATTTATTGCTTGTAGACTTTTGGATAGCAGCCATCCTGACTGGCGTGTAATGGTACCTCATTGTGGTTTTGATTTGCATTTCTCTGATAATGAGTGATGTTGAGCATCTTTTCATGTGTTTGTTAGCCATCTGTATGTCTTCCTTGGAGAAATGTCTGTTGAGTTCTTTGGCCCATTTTTTGATTGGGTCATTTATTTTTCTGGAGTTGAGCTGGAGGAGTTGCTTGTATATTTTTGAGATTAATCCTTTGTCTGTTGCTTCGTTTGCTATTATTTTCTCCCAATCTGAGGGCTGTCTTTTCACCTTGCTTATAGTTTCCTTTGTTGTGCAAAAGCTTTTAAGTTTCATTAGGTCCCATTTGTTTATTTTTGCTTTTATTTCTAAAATTCTAGGATGTGGGTCATAGAGGATCCTGCTCTGATTTATGTCAGAGAGTTTTTTGCCTATGTTCTCCTCTAGGAGTTTGATAGTTTCTGGTCTTACATTTAGATCTTTAATCCATTTTGAGTTTATTTTTGTGTATGGTGTTAGAAAGTGTTCTAGTTTCATTCTTTTACAGGTGGTTGACCAGTTTTCCCAGCACCACTTGTTAAAGAGGTTATCTTTTTTCCATTGTATATCCTTGCCTCCTTTGTCGAAGATAAGGTGACCATAGGTTCGTGGATTTATCTCTGGGCTTTCTATTCTGTTCCATTGATCTATATTTCTGTCTTTGTGCCAGTACCATACTGTCTTGATGACTGTGGCTTTGTAGTAGAGTCTGAAGTCAGGCAGATTGATTCCTCCAGTTCCATTCTTCTTTCTCAGGATTACTTTGGCTATTCGAGGTTTTTTGTATTTCCATACAAATTGTGAAATTATTTGTTCTAGTTCTGTGAAAAATACCGTTGGTAGTTTGATAGGGATTGCATTGAATCTATAGATTGCTTTGGGTAGTATAGCCATTTTGACAATATTGATTCTTCCAATCCATGAACACGGTATATTTCTCCATCTGTTTGTGTCCTCTTTGATTTCTTTCATCAGTGTTTTATAGTTTTCTATGTATAGGTCTTTTGTTTCTTTAGGTAGATATACTCCTAAGTATTTTATTCTTTTTGTTGCAATGGTGAATGGTATTGTTTCCTTAATTTCTCTTTCTGTTTTCTCATTGTTAGTGTATAGGAATGCAAGAGATTTCTGTGTGTTAATTTTATATCCTGCAACTTTACTGTATTCATTGATTAGCTCTAATAATTTTCTGGTAGAGTCTTTAGGGTTTTCTATGTAGAGGATCATGTCATCTGCAAACAGAGAGAGTTTCACTTCTTCTTTTCCTATCTGGATTCCTTTTACTTCTTTTTCTGCCCTGATTGCTGTGGCCAAAACTTCCAAAACTATGTTGAATAGTAGTGGTGAGAGTGGGCACCCTTGTCTTGTTCCTGATTTCAGGGGAAATGCTTTCAATTTTTCACCATTGAGGGTGATGCTTGCTGTGGGTTTGTCATAAATAGCTTTTATTATGTTGAAGTATGTTCCTTCTATTCCTGCTTTCTGGAGAGTTTTAATCATAAATGGATGTTGAATTTTGTCAAAGGCTTTTTCTGCATCTATTGAGATAATCATATGGTTTTTATCTTTCAATTGGTTAATGTGGTGTATTACATTGATTGACTTGCGGATATTAAAGAATCCTTGCATTCCTGGGATAAAGCCCACTTGGTCATGATGTATGATTTTTTTAATATGTTGTTGGATTCTGTTTGCTAGAATTTTGTTAAGGATTTTTGCATCTATGTTCATCAGTGATATTGGCCTGTAGTTTTCCTTTTTTGTGGCATCTTTGTCTGGTTTTGGAATTAGGGTGATGGTGGCCTCATAGAATGAGTTTGGAAGATTTACCTTCTTCTGCAATTTTCTGGAAGAGTTTGAGTAAGATAGGTGTTAGCTCTTCTCTAAATTTTGGTAGAATTCAGCTGTGAAGCCATCTGGTCCTGGGCTTTTGTTTGCTGGAAGATTTCTGATTACAGTTTCGATTTCCTTGCTTGTGATGGGTCTGTTAAGATCTTCTATTTCTTCCTGGTTCAGTTTTGGAAAGTTATACTTCTCTAAGAACTTGTCCATTTCTTCCAAGTTGTCCATTTTATTGGCATAGAGCTGCTGGTAGTAGTCTCTTATGATCCTTTGTATTTCAGTGTTGTCTGTTGTGATCTCTCCATTTTCATTTCTAATTTTGTTAATTTGGTTCTTCTCCCTTTGTTTCTTAATGAGTCTTGCTAATGGTTTGTCAATTTTGTTTATTTTTTCAAAAAACCAGCTTTTAGCTTTGTTAATTTTTGCTATGATCTCTTTAGTTTCTTTTGCATTTATTTCTGCCCTAATTTTTAAGATTTCTTTACCTTCTACTAACCCTGGGGTTCTTCATTTCTTCCTCCTCTAGTTGCTTTAGGTGTAGAGTTAGGTTATTTATTTGACTTTTTTCTTGTTTCTTGAGGTAGGCCTGTAATGCTATAAATCTTCCCCTTAGCACTGCTTTTACAGTGTCCCATAGGTTTTGGGTTGTTGTGTTTTCATTTTCATTCATTTCTATGCATATTTTGATTTCTTTTTTGATTTCTTCTATGATTTGTTGGTTATTCAGAAGCGTGTTGTTTAGCCTCCATATGTTTGAATTTTTAATAATTTTTTCCTGTAATTGAGATCTAATCTTACTGCACTGTGGTCAGAAAAGATGACTGGAATGATTTCAATCTTTTTGAATTTACCAAGACTAGATTTATGGCCCAGGATGTGATCTATTCTGGAGAAGGTTCCGTGTGCACTTGAGAAAAAGGTGAAGTTGATTGTTTTGGGGTGAAACGTCCTATAGATGTCAATTAGGTCTAGCTGGTCCATTGTGTCCGTTAAAGTTTGTGTTTCCTTGTTCATTTTCTGTTTAGTTGATCTATCCATAGTTGTGAGTGGGGTATTAAAGTCTCCTACTATTATTGTGTTACTATTAATTTCCTCTTTCATACTCGTTAGCGTTTGCCTTACATATTGCGGTGCTCCTATGTTGGGTGCATATATATTTATAATTGTTATATCTTCTTCTTGGATTGATCCTTTGATCATTATGTAGTGTCCATCTTTGTCTCTTTTCACAGACTTAATTTGAAAGTCTATTTTATCTGATATGAGTATTGCGACTCCTGCTTTCTTTTGGTCTCCGTTTGCGTGGAATATTTTTTTCCAGCCCTTCACTTTTAGTCTGTATGTGTCCCTTGCTTTGAGGTGGGTCTCTTGTAGACAGCATATATAGGGGTCTTGCTTTTGTATCCATTCAGCCAGCCTTTGTCGTTTGGTTGGGGCATTCAACCCATTTACATTTAAGGTAATTATTGATAGGTATGGTCCCGTTGCCATTTATTTTGTTGTTTGGGGTTCACTTTTATACCACCTTTCTGCATTTCCTGTCTAGAGAAGATCCTTTAGTATTTGTTGAAGAGCTGGTTTGGTGGTGCTGAATTCTCTCAGCTTTTGCTTGTCTGTAAAGCTTTTGAGTTCTCCTTCATATCTGAATGAGATCCTTGCTGGGTAGAGTAATCTAGGTTGTAGGTTATTCTCTTTCATTACTTGAAGTATGTCCTGCCATTCCCTTCTGGCCTGAAGGGTTTCTATTGATAGATCAGCAGTTATCCTTATGGGAATCCCTTTGTGTGTTATTTGTTGTTTCTCCCTTGCTGCTTTTAATATTTGTTCTTTGTGTTTGATCTTTGTTAATTTGATTAATATGTGTCTTGGGGTGTTTCGCCTTGGGTTTATCCTGTTTGGTACTCTCTGGGTTTCTTGGACTTGGTTGGCTATTTCCTTCCCCATTTTAGGGAAGTTTTCAGCTATTATCTCCTCGAGTATCTTCTCATGGCCTTTCTTTTTGTCTTCTTCTTCTGGGACTCCTATGATTCGAATGTTGGGGCGTTTCACATTGTCCCAGAGGTCCCTGAGGTTGTCCTCATTTGATTCTTTTTTCTTTTTTCCTCTCTGCTTCATTTATTTCCACCATTTTATCTTCTAACTCACTTATCCTATCTTCTGTCTCTGTTATTCTACTCATGGTTCCCTCCAGAGTGTTTTTGATCTCATTTATTTCATTATTAATTTTTAATTGACTTTTTTTATTTCTTCTAGGTCCTTGTTAAACATTTCTTGCATCTTCTCAATCTTTGTCTCCAGGCTATTTATTTGTAACTCCATTTTGTTTTCAAGATTTTGGATCATTTTTATTATCATTATTCTAAATTCTTTTTCAGGTAGATTGCCTATTTCCTCCTCTTTTGTTTGACTTGGTGGGCTTTTTTCATGTTCCTTTAGCTGTTGGGTATTTCTCTGCCTTTTCATCTTGTTTAGATTGCTGTGTCTGGAGTGGGCTTTCTGTATTCTTGTGGTCTGAGGTTCCTTTTTATTGTGGAGGTTTCACCCAGTGGGTGGGGTTGGACGATTGGTTTGTCAAGGTTTCCTGGTTAGGGAAGCTTGTGTCAGCGTTCTGGTGCGTGGAATTGGATTTCTTCTCTCTGGAGTGCAATGGAGTGTCCAGTAATGAGTTTTGCGATGGGTCTCTGTGTTAGGTGCGACTTTCGAGAGCCTGTATGTTGACACTCAGGTCTATGTTCCTGCATTGCTAAAGAATTTGCGTGGTATGTCTTGTACTGGAGCTTATTGGCTCTTGGGTGGTGGTTGGTTTTGGTGTAGGTATGGAGGCTTTTGGATGGTCTCTTATTCCTTAATGTTCCATGTAGTCAGGAGTTTTCTGGTTTTCTCAGGATTTGGGCTTAAGTCTCCTGCCTCTGGATTTCAGTTTTATTCTTCCAATAGTCTCAAGACTTCTCCAACTATACAGCACTGATAATAAAACTTCTAGGCTTAATGGTGAAAAGATTCTCCACCGTGAGAGACAACCAGAGAGGTTCACAGAGTTACATGAAGAATAGGAGAGGGAGGAAGGAGATAGAGGTGAGCAGGAGGAGAAAAAGGGGACTCAAGAGGAGAGAGACAAATCTACGCAGTTATCTGTTCCCAAAGTGTTCTCCGTAGCCCAGACACCCACAGAGATTCACAGAGTTGGATTGGGAAGAGAAGGGGAATGGAGGAAATAGAGGTGTTCTGAGGTAGAAAACAGAGAGTCAAAAGTGGGAGAGTATCACCACACTCCTGAATAGAAATGGGAACTGAATATTGGATTCTTAAATGACCAAAATTTATATCACATACTACTGAAAAACAAAGATTGAAAATCTAGTGTAGAGGTTAGACTCTTTGAAATACAATATTTAAAAACAAAAACACAAAAAAAAATTTAGAACTGTATATGAAGTTTGGTTTAAAAATAGGGTTTCTCTCTCTCTCTCTCTTTTTGGCAAGGTTATAGTGAAATGAAAATGAAAGTTAAGGAATAATAGAGGAGTATTAGAGGACTTTAAAAGGAAATAGGAGAGAAAAACAAGAAAAAGAAAAAAAAAAAAAGAAAAAAAAATTTTTTTTCCCTAATTAAAAAAATCGTAAAAATATATGAAAATGAAAGTTGAGGAGTAATGGGGGAGTAATAGGGAATTTTAAAAGAAAATAAAAGAGAAAAAATAAAAAATTTTAAAAAAAAGAAAAAAAATTTTTTTTTAAATTAAAAAAATATATGTACATATATATCTAGGAATTTCTCTGGAGTTGTTGCGGTCAGCGTAGGTTCAGTTCAATTTCAGATAGCTCCTCTTTCCAGCTTACACTTCTCGATATCTGTAGGCCCCTTCCAGTGTAGTCGGTGTTACCTTCAGGGATTTTAATCTGTTGCACCGGTCCGTTCTGAAGCAGTTCCCTTTGTTTATTTGGCTTCTGATTGCCGTCTCTTCGGTGTCTAATTTCCGCCCTGACACAGGTGGGCGGAGGTGATCTCTTATTTAGGTTCTCTAGTTCAGTTCAGTCCTGCCACGGGGAGGGCGGGGCGCTGCAGACAGATACCGCTCTGTGTGGATAGCACTCACCGTGTTCCGGCCACACTGGGTTTGCCCCACTCACGGGTGTCAGTGCTTTCCCGTCTACACTGCTCAGGCTCCCGGCTGCTCTATATGGAGCGGGCCCTGCGTTGAGTGCGGTTCCAGTTTTCAGGTACTCCACAAAAGCGCAGATTCGGTTGCTCCTGCGTTTTGTGCCTTCCCCGGCCTGAGCGGTTCAGGCAGCCAGAGGCTTGGGCGTACTCTCCCGGGTGCAGCGCGCCTTTTCCCTCTGCGGCGAGCGGCCCAGGCAGCCAGAGGCTTGGGCGCAATCTCCCCGGGTACGGCGCGCTTTTTCCCTCCGCGGCCCCAGCACGCACCGCCAGTCGGGTCTCAGGAAGTCTTTAGCTAGAACCCGGGGCCTGTTTGCAGTGTGGGAGGGGGTGGCTTCTCAGGGGCTGAGTTTGCCCTTTTCCCCTCCCCACTGCCTCCTACCTCCAGCGGGGATGGGCCGGCTCTTCTCTGGAGATTCTCAGTCCCTTTGTTTTGCGAACCACCGGCAGTGTGTTCGGCCGGTTAATTTTGTCCCTTGCTATCCCACAGTTTAAAAAAGCTCCCTCCGATTGCTCTCAGGGTCTTCGGGCCGGTCCTTACCCTAAGCAATGCCGCCCGCTCCTCTCCGTTCCGCCCTGCTTGTTGCTGGCGGGTACGGGCGTCTGGGGTACTTTTCTGCTGGGAGTTGCTTTTAGGCACGTAATCTGTGGGCCTTGTTTAATTTTTCCTCCCAGTTAGATTGCCGAAAACTTCCCCCAGTCCCGCCAGTGCGAGGGTTTCCTGGTGATTGGAAACTTCCTCTATTAAGACTCCCTTCCCGGGACGGGTCTCCGTCCGTAGCTCTTTTGACTCCCTTATTATCATTTATATTTTGTCCTACCTCCCTTCGAAGACAATGGGCTGCTTTTCTGGGCGCCTGATGTCCTCTGCTAGCAATCAGAATTTGTTTTGTGAAATTTGCTCAGCGTTCAAATGTTCTTTCGATGAATTTGTAGGAGAGAAAGTGGTCTCTCCGTCCTATTCCTCCGCCATCTTGGCTCCTCTCCGATCTTTTACTTATCTTGAATTATTGTTCATTATGGGGCAGTGGACAAATAAAACTGAAGGCAGAAGATGGAGTAATTGGAAAGGGCATAGAACCATTAACTACTTCCTTGCTTAAGGGTTAACAGTTTGGAAGAATTAGGTCCAAGTGCTAGACATTTTACAGAATCTTCATTCATGTAACAGGCACTTGTTGGACGCCTCTTTGTGTAAGCTATTGTGCTGAATGTTGTGCAAGGTTGAAAACAGGTCAAACCTAGTTCTTCCCCTTAAAGAATCTAAGGTTAGCATGAAGTCTTACTTTCATTTATCAAAGAATCATTGAGCACCAGTTAGATACCTATGCAGTAGGCCAAAGAAAAAGTAATGCGTGTTGGAAAAAGTAGGCTGGTAACATGGGAGAAGTGAGGAGGCAGATGTAGAATGCTCTTTTTACATTTGCTAAGTGCTGTAAAATCCAACTCCTAAAGATTTAACAGCACTTAGCAATGATAACAGAGCATTCTACAATAGACTATTTTAATAAGAACTTAAAGGTCTTGAAAAGCCCTGAACAGTTGTACATAAAAGACGACATGCTGCTCAGGAGGCATCCATCTAAACATTGAAATCAGCTCTCTGGTAACAGCCACCTGGAAATGTTCTCACGGCTGCCAAAGCAAAGAAGATTGCAATCAGTGATGTGAAAACAACTAATTTTTCCCTTTAAATTTGAACCTGCTCCTTGAAAGTTTACAAGTGCTAGAAAACTCCTGAATTGGATGGCTCTTCTCCCACATTATAAAAGAAAGAGATTTAAGCAAACAAAAATCCCTTAGAAAAGTGCCTGGAGAGTTCCCCTCTGGCTCCAGGCAATACGCTGGGGAAATCACAATGATCACTTCATTTGGTTCTTGTCTCTTAGCGATCTCTGTCTTCAATACCTGATGTCCAGAGCCTTAAAAACCATTGTTTCATATATTTTGTCCATATTTTTAGTGGTTTAAGGCAGGAGTTACTCTGCAAGCTTGTGCTGAGAATGAAATGAGATAAATGTGTGTGGAAGCACCTAGCTAAGCTTCTGAAACTTAAAAGGCTAATAACAGTAATTTTAAAAAGTTTTTTGTTGAGATTTAACTTGGGTACTAAAGCTGCGACCAAAAATGAAGGTGGGGACTTGAAACCCGGTTTTCTAAATCCCAGTCCCGTACCAGTGTACTATAAGCATGCACGTGCTAAGTCGCTTCAGTCGTGTCTGACTCTTTGTGACCCTATGGACTGTAGCTCTCCAGGGTTGTCTGTCGGTGGGATTTCCCAGGCAAGAATACTGGAGTGGGTTGCCATTTTCTCCTCCAGAGGGATCTTCCTGACCCAGGGATTTAACCCCCGTCTCCTGCATTGCAGGCAGATTCTTTACTGCTGAGCCACCAGGGAAGCCCAGTATAAACACACTACCTCTTTTTTTTTTTTTTGTAAGGATTCCAAATTATATGTCGGCTGGATCACATACCACTTTCCATCATTTCTATTCTGCACCCTCCCACCCCACCCCCTCAAATGGTTATGAATCACCAACTATGTCTAGAAAACAATATGGGGAATTGAGATGTCAACCTGATATATTGAAATTTTATCAAGTGTTTTTGGTGATCTGACTGACACTGTTGAAGTTATCCAAAGACAGTAGAGCTTGAAGCCAGCTTTTTCATTCTTCCCAGCCCATGATGCCATATAAAGCTTGTTCTTGATACTGTTACCCACAGAGCCTCCCTCTGTCACAGGTAAGGTGGCAGATGGAGGAATCTTGGACTATATTTTATGTGGCTTCCCAGGTGGCTCAGTGGGTAAAGAATCTGCCTGCAATGCAGGAGACCCAGGTTTGATCCCTGGGTCAGGAAGATCCCCTGGAGGAGGAAATGGCAACCCACTCCAGTATTCTTGCCTGGGAAATCTCATGGACAGAGGAACCTGGTGGGCTATGGTCAATAGACTCACAAAGAGACACTTGAGCACAGACGCCAACTATGGAATAATAAACTTTTATCAGAGACAGAGAGTATAATCCAAGCCTGTAATGTTCCCCTTGTAGTAGTGGGGAGAGAATTTGGAGTTACGTGGCCAACTGAAACCACTGCGACTGCATCTGAAGGACGCAACTTGGAAAGCAGCTTGCAGCCACTTACTCACTGGGCTGCTCTGGTGCTCCTCTCTCTCCCTCTCGTGCACTTAGGTTACCGCATTCGCCTGGGCTCTAGCACTGACAAAAAAGACACAGGCCGGCTTCACGTTGATTTTGCACAGGCTCGAGATGATCTGTATGAGTGGGAATGCAAACAACGGATGCTAGCAAGAGAGGAACGCCACCGCAGAAGGATGGAAGAAGAAAGGTTGCGTCCACCATCCCCGCCTCCAGTGGTCCACTATTCTGACCATGAATGCAGCATTGTTGCTGAAAAACTAAAAGGTAAATGAAACATTTGAGCTTGGCAGTTAGCTCTCTTCTTTGGAGAACTCTCCTCTTTGGAGAAATTTAATAAATGTCTTTGTATTGTTGGCAGTTATCCTCGAATTTCCCACTGAGGGATTCTAGGCATTTCTTGTGTTGAAGCCTTGCAGATAGAGACGTGTACCCAGTAATTCAAGAGCCAAAGAATCTGTCCCTCTCATTTGTGTCTCTGATCCTTCACTGTCTCAAGTGATGTTACTTTTTCTCTCCATACATCAGATGATTAGGAAGAAACAGGTTTTTTTCCCACTTTTCCACATCAGAGAATTTTAGCTGTGATCCATGACTGGAGACCTGTAAGCTCCCCCACCCCCTTTCATTGTGGATAGCAAGTTAGTTTTGAATTCTAAATCAGAATAAATCAAGATGGTAGAACTTGTTGTTACCTCAGGAAACTCTGATAAAATTCCATTTTATAGATGAAAATTGGAGGGCCAGAACTTACATTGTGTGTCCTTAGATTACTCAAAGACTTAGCTACCGCCAACTAAAAGAGAATTTCTTTAATCACAAAATGGTCGACTTATTTCACACAGTAACTATAGAGACTTTTAGACATTGCTAAATCAGACTGCTTTCCCTTTAGTTTTGATTCCTGTTCCCCTTGCTTGACTCTCAGAGCCATTTTGCTAATTTAATCTTAATTGCCCTGCCTAGTCTCTTGTGTTAGCTCAAATCCAGTTTTTTCATATGGTTGATTTTATTGGATGAGGGCTAGTGTCCCATCGGTCTTACTGATGACACCAGCACTGCTCTAATGGCAAGAATTTTCCTTGCTTCTTGTGCTCCAGGCTTAGCAAGCTGCTGCTAATTCCACTTTGCAAATAGGTCTCATTCACAAAACTTGTTTGCACCATATAGCCTAAGGGTTCCACACAATACAGAAATCCTTTGTTTGGATTGATTTGTCTTCCTATAAGAGAAAAGCAGAAAACAGAGTCCAAAGTAGAGGCACAGAAATAATGGGATGGTTAGAAAAGCTGGAAAGGCTGAAAGCAGACACCAGGTCCAAGATTTACCTACTTCCATAAGACCAAACAGCTCACTTTGAATTTTTCTTAACAAAATGAATTTGCTCATTGTGTGGACCTCATGCAAAACGTGAGCATTGATGCATCAAGTATATGTCAATTATTTTTTAAAAACAGCATCAACATAAAGACTGGTATGTAAGTAATGAAATGAAAAGCTGCTCTAATGGTGAGGCTGACTTCCCATTACATATCTGCACTAAAAAATGCAAGTGGCAAGAAGTTCACATTACGGTAAGAGATGGTTCCTCTGGTTGTAAGGGTTCCTGGGTAGAGAGCTATGTAGAGTCCTGAAGTGGGCTTTCAATGGGATGCTAATGGACTCTCCATATCTGGAGCCCTTAGCAGCAGAATGTGTAAGTGGCATGTCAGAAAGCTGAATCAGAGGCTTTGGAAGAGCAGTGCTACTATTTTAACATCAGAGAGTGACTCCTAACTAGCTGTAGAAATCCACTTGAAGGTATCCTCAGGCAAGAGAAACAGGATATGGAGAAATGTCAAAATAGAAAAAATTACATCAAAATAGGTTGTGACTGGGACTGAGTGGAAGGCCTGGGGCTGTGGATTGAATGCAGGAGTGATGTTAAAAAAGGTCAGACACAAGTGTTTATACCTAAAGAATAGCCATTTAACTCTTTCTTAAGCCTCCTCCCAATGGATTCCATGGATCCAGGATAAAGTTACTATCAAATTCAAGTTAAACTCAAGACTCAAGTTTACTTATGCTTCTTAAAAAATAAGATTATGGAATTCTGAAGTTCTCTCACCACTAATTTATACATTACACACACACACATACAGAGGCATTAAAAACTGCAATATGTGAAAACTATATCAATGAAGAAAACTTTGTTTAAGGGAAGAAGAGACACTCTTGTTCGGAAAACTCTTCATAGATTAGACTACAACCAGTCTTACTACTTTGGGAATCTTTCATTCTTTCAGCATATCTGCCTGCTGGCTGCCTGTGTGTTCACACACGTGTGTGCATGGGTCCTTGCCCTCAGCAACTCATTTTACAACTGTCGCCAAAAAGCCATGGTGGCCTCCTTGCCAGCGTGTTGGGAAAATAGATGGAGATTTGGTTACTTTCGATGTCTCTAAGAATAAATTCTCTTTTTCCAGATGATTCCAAATTCTCAGAAGCTGTGCAGACCTTGCTCACCTGGATTGAGCGAGGAGAGGTGAACCGTCGCAGTGCCAACAACTTCTACTCCATGATTCAGTCGGCCAACAGCCACGTCCGTCGCCTGGTGAACGAGAAAGCTGCCCATGAGAAAGACATGGAGGAAGCGAAGGAGAAGTTCAAACAGGCCCTTTCTGGAATTCTCATTCAATGTGAGTGGGAGTCAGAGTTCTGCTGGAAGGATGAAAGGGCACTTCACTTAGTCATCACTCTCTCGAGACAGGAGCCGGGCCTCCAGAGCCATCCTGTGTCAAGGAGCACTGCCCTCTTCATCACTGCCTTGTGCTCTCCTTATATTGCCCAATGCCCAAGCTCCAGTTTCACAGGAATCATGTATGCACTTTCCATGTTCATTTTCTCTGGAGTATCTACTTCAGCTCCTTAGAAACACTGACACTTAGACAACAGGCTTGTGCTTTTACTTTCCTGGTTCTCAAGTTACAAGCAGCCTCAGGCTCCAGTGGAAAACTCAGAATTTCACTGCTGAAGTTAGGATCAGGATTGGTAAGCTTCTTAGCTTCAGATTTGCCTCATTAGTATTGTGTAGTATGCTTTTCAGGTACTCCATTTTAGGGATAAGTTGTAATTATATTTTCTGAGGTAATTGAATAAAAGCCAAATTTGCTACTTCTACTTTTTATCTTTAGTTTCCTTTGACATCTCCTTTACTTATGTCAGTTGATCCTGGGAGGGCACGGGAAGCCACTGAAATAGCCATTTTCAAAAATTAGTACCACACCAAACCTATCTAAGGTCTCTTAAATGAGACAGGGCAGAAAAACTCTCAAATAATGGTTTTAGTTCCCCATATTATAAAACTATGCACTCTTCTCTGTTTTCACTGAGAAACTGTACTCACATTAGGAGTGAGGGTACGGTTTTCTGACTTTGGTTTTAAACAATTATGGGCTAGTCTTCTCATATTTGACTTCCCATACTTGATTTATACATAAACAGGATTAAGGAGGAGTTGTTTCATTTTTCATTTTTATTCTGAAAGTTCTATGGTCTTAGAATCTGAGAGGAGAAAGCATATGTTTTTAAGACTTCAGAATAAATGGGAAAAGAGAGTAGCAAGCCTCATGGGAATATAAATCCTTAAATCATCAGTAAACAAGCTATCAATAGGGCTGCAAAGAAAGAAAGAACACCTCTGAATTTTCTTACTGTGAACACCCAGCCAGGTAGAGGATCTTGTCCTTCTTCTCTTTTCCCAGAAAAATAGTCATGACTGTTTTCCCTCTCTTGAACTAATTGCAATAAAGCCCCAGAATATTTGTACACATTTCCTCATTTGATATTTTAAGCGACCCTGAAAAATATTTTGTAGGACTGCACTTACGTGGTATTCTTGCATAATACCTGTATTTCTCCAGTCAACAAGCCTATCTAAGTAAACTTAAAATAGGTCCCATCCACTTTAGGTTTTTATTTGTTGCTTCTGGCTAGACATACCTCAGTATAGTAAGAGGATAGATTCCATTGAAATGAAGCATTCAGGCTCATTCTGAAGGGCTAGTTTATGAAAGAAACCAATGGTCACAAGGAGCTGATATAGTTCACTGCTTGTTCGCATGCTGTACTGGGTCAGTAGCGCTAAACCACATTCACCATGACTCTTGCCTCTCCGGCCTGAATGAAAACACACTGCCTGTATTAAAGCTTTATTCACCATTTCACCCCAAATCTTCTAGAGTTCATTTTTTCTTTATGTATACTGATATCTTTGCCTTTGAATCCTCTTTAAACTCATGGTACCCCAACACACATAGCCTTATTTTTTTTTTAAGCACAACTCTAGTCGAGTAGTGTCATAGGAGACACACCAAGCTGATGCTTCTCTTATTTCTTTTCTCCTCTCTTTTGCCATCCCTGGGCTGATTCAACTGTTGATCTGATGCTGCAGTTGAGCAGATAGTAGCCGTCTACCATTCCGCCTCCAAACAAAAGGCTTGGGACCACTTCACAAAAGCCCAGCGTAAAAACATCAGCGTTTGGTGCAAACAAGCTGAGGTTAGTAACTTTTTACTCTGGTAGCCCCTCGGGGGGACAGTTTCTTTCTTTAACAAGTTATTGATTTGGAGTTTAGCTAGAATTAAATAGTGCCAAGCTCCCACGGCCACAACAAGCCCCTAATGAAATACTGAGACAAGTTCTATAGCCTATCCCTGTGTCCTGACCACCTGCGGCCAAAAGGTAATAAATGTGCACGTGTTGTCTTGAATGCATTCTGCTGGATGGAAACCTTAGTAGTGAAAATGTAGCTGCGATAATTAAAAGTTTACTTCTCTAAGCTAGCTAGTCTTGGGTACAACAATTATTACTGACCTGTGTGTCTAGTGGTAGTGATATTAGGGCTGTCTTACATTTATTAGAGCATCTTGACAATTAAAGCTAAAAGCTGCCTGGTGGTACATTGGTGCACTGAAATTTCTGAGCTTCTTTTATCAAACCCTCTCAGCCATCTTTATAGGTGGCAGCTTTAAAGGTAACAGAGGACTCTGATTTCAAATTAAGATGGACACACACCTCTCTGCTTGTGCTCAAGTGACATTTTAAGCGTTAACACTAGAATGTATCTGATGAGATTAGGTTTCTATTCTAAATCCAAGATTAAAAACTGAGATGGGAGGTTTGTTTACACTGATATGCCTTTGGAATGGTGTGACATAGGCCTCAAGTTCTTCTTTTCCTACGGGTAGCTTCCTTACCCAGTCAGCCCTGACGCCGTCAATCTATGTATGCAGCAGCTTTTTCAACTTCGTTTCTGAGTCCTGTTTGCCAGTCTAGTTGCAATCCCATTGTATCTATCAATGTAGGATGTCATATTCCTTAATATATAAATAGCATTTGTAGGGAATTTACATATTATAAATATAATAATGGGCTTCCCTTGTGGCTCAGCTGGTAAAGAATCCACCTGCAATGCAGGAGACCTGGGTTCAGTCCCTGGGTTGGGAAGATCCCCTGGAGAAGGGAAAGGCTACCCACTCCAGTATTCTGGCCTGGAGAATTCCATGGACTGTATAGGTAAATGTGGTGCAGTGGAAAGAACCCGGGACTTGGAGTAGACATGAATTCAAATCTCAACTCTGACTTATTATAGCTGCGTGATTTTGAGCAAGTTGGTCAGCCTTTCTTAGTCCCTATTTCTTCACCTGGATTCAATGAGATGAACTATGTAGACAGTATGAAAATGCAAATACTATATAAATGAGAAATAGTATTATTTCAGTTGATCATTAACAACTCCATAAGGAATAATGAGTAAGTAGAGTGTCTGTGTTTTACATGTGAGAAAACTGAGACATGGAAATGTTAAATGATGTACACAAAATGACACAGCTGGTAAGTGGTCAGTTCAGGACTGGAAATTCTTCAGTCTGCACTCTGGTATAACTCTGCTTGGTGGTCCTGAGCCAGTCATGTAGTCTTTGTGAACCTCAGTTTCCTAACCTATCACATGAAGATAGTGATATATCCCTTCTGTCCTTCATGAGAATACATGACATAGTCTGTGTGGCAACAATTTGAGAACCATGAAGAGGTTCTCAAGATAAACCCACCCCTGTTCATAAACTGACAGTCTCTGAGCCATCAGTTCTGGCTCAGCCAAGAGATCAAGGAGTCACTGCAGAGAAATCCTTGACAATCTCAGCCCAGTAGAAGGTAGAGTCATACAAATCCCGAAAGTTTGTAATTGTTTTTAAAAAAATGATAATTAGGATCAAAAAAGGAAGTGATTGTCTTACTGTAGCACAAAACGGTTTTAGAATGCTAGAGCTACCTCATGTTGTGGAGCCCAACGAACAAAATTCAACATTTCAATTCAAATGTGTACTAAGCACATTCTCTGTCTCAGGAATTATAACAGGCAATGCAGAATGAGGTGGTCTTTGTCCTCCGTGAGCTAAAAAGTTTTTAAAAAGCGATCAAGGGGAGGGTTGGAGTTTAGCACCTAAATTTCAAGTAGCCAAAATCTTTAGTTGGACTAATTCAGAAAAATAAAAGTTGAGAGAAAAATGCTCAATATGTCTTCCCATTGTAGAAAAGCCGTACTAGTCTCTGCCTTCCCTTCAAAACACATACCTGCATATCCTTTTTAGGGGTTGGAACAGGCTGTCTGAAGTGCCCGACCCATTACAGAAAACCCTACCCTATACACTATTTCCTTTTTCATAGGAGTGGTGCCTCTTGTTGCAGCACTGACTGACCTAGCCCACAACCCTTTCGTAAACAAATTTGCAATGATGGTCTCCATTAATACTATTCATCAAGGCTCTCTGTAGTTATGCCAAGCCCACATATCTGGTGGCTATATTCATGCATGCATGCGCAGTCTCTCAGTCATGTCTGACTCTTTGTGACCCCATGAACCATAGCCCGCCAGGCTCCTCTGTCCATGAAATTCTCCAGACAAGAATATTGGAGTGGGTTGCCATTTCCTTCTCCGGGGATCTTCCTGACTAAGGGATTGAACCCGCATCTCTGGTGTTTCCTGCATTGGCAGGCAGAATCTTTACCACTGAGCCACCTGGGAAACCCCCGGTGGCCATATGCTTGAGGTTAGTTACCTCCTCAATAAACTTAGCTATGCTGATGAGCTAGCCATTTCTCTGGGGCTGTGGAGAGCTGAGAGTTACACACCCTGTCACCTAGGATTGCAGCAGAGCTTGCTTGACGCAGTGGTAAGGACATGGCCAACATGACTTACTACATGTTTGGTGATGTGCCTTGTAGACTTTGTAAAAACCTAGAAAAATGCTTCCTGCCTATTGGATTGAACTAAATTAAGGTCTATCTTGAATACTGCAATCATTATAAGTAAAACTACTGACAGTGGAACATAGCTCATGGCCTTGCTCTAGCATTGTATTCCCTAAACCTAGAAGATTTCTTCTGCTTTATATTGGTGTCTTTTAAAATCATGGCGTTAAATTTTTTTTAACCTCTGTGTACTTTTACTTGATGACAGGCAACGTTGAGGACTAGAAGGTGGTATCCTGTAGAAAGTGACAGAACTGTCCTTTTAAATCGGGGCTGCCTCTTAGAACCTCACAGAGAATCAGAGTATCTCAGTGACTTAATCAACTAAACTGGCTTTTTCTTGATGTAGGCATCAAAGCTACAACTCCTAAGCTAGGGATTTCATCAGTCTGACACTGAACCTTGTCCGCCAGTTGCCTCGGGAAATAAACCAGCTGGTGACCTCCTCATGTCACAGAGTACCTGTTCTTTGTCTCATTGTCATCCTTCTTCCAGCAGCCAACACTGGCTCACTCTGGTGAGAGAAGGTACAGAGTATGAAGAAAAAGTCCCCACTTTCAGGGAGCTAAGGGCACTCACTCTGGCAGCATCTGCCAGGCAGACTAGTTTGATAATGAGTCTTTTTCATTGGTTTACTTTCCTGTTTGATGTGTGTGAGGCTTCTGCTGATATAATTTGAAAGGGTAATAAAATAAGGGAAGGCTGCTGTCCCTCCCCTTAATAAAAGTTAGCATCTTCAGTGACCTTACTGACAGTTCTGAGTGTTGTGGGAACCCTTTTTCTATGAAATCATTGAAAACCTGTGTATTTCTCTTACTGAGATCATGGCCTACATTACCAGTTAGGTGGTATTAATATATAAGAAGCTAGAGCCATAGTGGTAGGCACTGGAAGATACTCCATTGCACTCTCCCTGATGTGAATTTTTATATCATTGGACCAGAGAAAAGGGACATGGTGATTACATACTATTAATAGCATGCTTGTGAAGTGAAATACTGTGATTGCTAAAGTCATTCCAAACTCTGAAGACCTGGTTGCAGATAAATGTTCAAGTCATCTGCATACCCTCGTTTTAGGACCCATTTGCACTAACACTAGCTTTTGCTTTCAGCCGTCAAACCACATACCAACAAAATTTGGATCAACCAAATTTGTATTTCCATGTAGCATACAATAGACATTGATTAAGGGCCTGTGTTTGTGCTTTGGTTCATTGGCTTGAACGATATCTCAGAATCAAATTTCTACATATGCATGGGAGTTATCTCCCTTTCCTCTGCCCTTTCGCCACTACTGTTAATGTTCAAAGTCTGGGTAAGCACAATTTTGTAATGCAATTCATAAGTAACTTTGCTTTTCTTGTGGTTATGTTCCTGTCAAAAAACATGAGTAAGATGAATTTAAGTCCACATAAATTTCTTGGAAACTATATAGTTAGATAATTAATGTTCAATGATTTATGATTTGCCTACTTTATGATAAATCAAAAATGTCAGCTGGTACCAAGATGATTCTTTTCATGAATTTTCGTCTGTCTAGGGTTTTCGTTTTATTCTATGTTGAAAATGCTTTGTCCTCCATTGTGGAGCAGTATGTGAATATCTAAGCTTCACAAAAAGTTACCACATGGAGAAGAAAATGGCAACCCACTCCAGGATTCTTGCCTGGAAAATTCCATGGACAGAGGAGCCTGGCGGGCTACAGTCATGGGGTTACAAAGAGTTGGACACAACTGAGCAACTGAGCACAGAAAAGACTCAAAGGCATCATAATGCATTTTGAAAAGTCACTAACAGTTCACTGTTTAAATAAAAATATCGCAGGTCTACTATGGGCAACAAAGTGGTGTAAAAACCTTAGGAGGGCTGTCTTACCTTTTTTGATGTACTCTATCAGTGACGTGACCCAGTCAATTTCAGGTAGAGATTTACAAATGAAAATTTCTGGAAAATGTTTTTTCATGCCACTGCCACTCAGTTGCACTTCCCTGGTGGCTCAGATGGTAAAGAATCTGCCTGCAGTGCAGGAGACCTGGGTTTGATCCCTGGGTAGGGAAGATCCCCTGGAGAAGGGAATGGCTAACCACTCTAGTATTCTTGCCTGGAAAATTCCATGGACAGAGGAGCCTGGTGGGCTGCAGTCCATGGTGTCACAAAGAGTCAGACATGACTGAGCAACTTTCACTTACTAGTTCAGTTCAGTTCATTCACTCAGTCGTGTCCAACTCTTTGTGATCCCATGAATCTCAGCACGCCGGGCCTCCCTGTCCAACTCCCGGAGTTTACTCAAACTCATGCCCATCGAGTCGGTGATGTCATCCAGCCATCTCATCCTCTGTCGTCCCCTTCTCCTGCCCCCAATCCCTCCCAGCATCAGGGTCTTTTCCAATGAGTCAACTCTTCGCATGAGGTGGCCAAAGCATTGGAGTTTCAGCTTCAGCATCAGTCCTTCCAATGAATACCCAGGACTTATCTCCTTCAGGATGGATTGGTTGGATCTCCTTGCTGTCTAGAAGAAGTATAAATTCCTTGGATTGGAATTGGCTCATTTGGCTTCAGTACTGGATCCCACAGTCAGGATGGGAAAGGGGCAGATCTAAGAGGCAGCTCTTTTTTTTGCTGCCTACACTTCAGTGACTCAAAGTCCTCCTGCTGCCTGCTCCTGTGACCCACGCGAGGTAGAGTGCCTTCCCTAAGTAAATGCCACCTTTCAGTTCTTCACTCTGAAGGTTTTCGTTAGGGCTTGATTCCAAAAGTGGAGCTTTTTTGATCTACCAGAGAATATAGAAAATAGGCATCTTAGATGCTTAGATGCTTAGTGCTTTAATGGTAAGGTTTTCAAAGTATTAAAATCTCATTTACTTAGAGGTGGTGTCACTTACTGAATGCTGTCCCTATGTTTACTGTCATCTGCTGCCCTATAACTACTATTGTTCTCTTTGCTTATTTATACTTATAGAAAAGTAATGATACGGGCCTTAGTTTCTGTGTAGCTAAGGATTGGCTAGTGGTTAGAGGGAGCTAAGCTCTGCCACTTTGCCTGTCTGGCTGAATATCTATCTGAGAGCAAGCCTCTCCTTAGTTTTTCTTCCCCTCATTTCATTATCAGCTAAAGGAACTGGTAATACTTGTTTTTGAAGTATTTTGAGACATTGAGGTAAAATTTGCCCTTAGGTTCATTATTTTTCTGGGGATTTTTTGAAGCTGGGAAAGATCTCTAGATAAGCTGTATCACTTAGTTATTGAACACTTTATACTTCTAAGAAGAGATTACACTTTCTTGCCCAGCTGTAAGCAGAAAAGATGCTTTGCAGATGCTGAGCAGCTGCAGGGCATGTTTTAGCTATCAGTTAGATCTTCCAGCCCTGGGACATTTCCCTAGAAAGAGTACAATTTACTCTTCAGAGAAGCACAATAACTTTCCCAGAGTTAGACAACATGTCTGTGAATTGAAAGTTAGTCTCTGCTTATACCCTCTGATAGTCTACATTTGTGTTAGGCACCTAGGAGAGCCAGGACTTTTCCTGATGAAGTAAGTTGTACAATGTTCGAATTTGCCAGTGTCAAACCTCATTGTGATCACCTTTCCAGTAACAGCTCTTTGATAACCGAAATCCAGACTCTTGAGATAGAATGAATTCTCAGAAATGAGCAATTCCGTTACTGTTCTATGTGCAATGAGTTTGAATAAGACATAGTAAATCTCTCTCTTGACACAGTCCTCTAAAGTTCATTTTTTCTCAAGCAAGTCATTATTTTCTTCTATTTTAAGTAATACCCCTGCAGCACATGGAGGATCCTATGTTAGTATTTCTATTTTTTTCTGTTTGTTCCCCATTACTTCTTAGCTATCAGTGATGATACTGAATAGCTCACTTTTTAGTAGGTCCTTTTATTTATATTTAGTGTAAACTTACCTTGATATAGAAATATTTTTCCTGATAACAGGAATGAAAAGGGAGAAAGGAGAATATTAGCTGAAGTAGTGATTAACTGTAGCATTAATTATTAAGAAATCCATTTGAAATATTTATAATCTCCCTAAATGGAGGCAATTTTCACCAGACAGCTTTGGACATTTCCTGTATTATGGCCCAATTGGGGCTAACCTAGGCAAAGAATTCTCAGCTCAGTGTGGAGGAGCCCCTGACAGGCATCAAGTGGTTTCTAAATGATTGCAAGCTGTTCAAAAATAGAGTTCTCATACATGAATTTTTTGAAAAAGTGACTTTTCCATTATTATCTCAATCATTTCCATTGTTCTTCATACCAAATCTGTTTACATCCAGTAGCACGTCCCTTCAGCCTGAAGACCTTTCTTCAACTTTTCTTCTAGTGCAAGTCTTTGGATGACAAATACATTTACATTTGTCTGAAAATATATTAAATGTCATCTCTATTCTTGAAAGAATCTTCCTCTGAATGTAGAATTCTGAATAAATAGATATTTTTTATTTCTCCTTGCACTTTGCACTTTAAAGACTTGTTTCCCTAACTTCCAGCTTTTACTGTTTCTGAAAGAAAGTTCTTACGGGTATGTCAATTAATTAGGGGTTTTACCTGCTGATCGTGAATATTTTGCTTTTAAGTCTTTGGATTCTGTTATATCCTTTTAAAGATTGTTGGTTTTGTTTTCTTTTGTTTTAGTGGTCAATTTACTTCATTGAATTTAAGCTAGAAATTGTCTCTCTTTGATGGCAACTCAAGTCTCAGCTGAGTTTTTCACCTTAGCTGTGTGGTTTGGAATCTGCTGTGTGCTTTCATGGTTCAGGGATCATGCAGAATTTGAACAGTGTTTATACACAGAATTTGGGTTCCTCTCTCTTTGGCTGGCTACTTTCTGGGATCCCCTCCTCACTTTCCAGTGGCTGTCCAGTGCTGCCCTGAACTCTCTCCTTTATTTCTTTAAGATATAAAGCCTGTGGATTTTCTGTTTATTATTATTTTTTTTATTTTTTATTTTTCCATTTATTTTTATTAGTTGGAGGCTAATTACAACATTGCAGTGGTTTTTGTCATACATTGAAATGAATTAGCCATGGATTTACATGGATTTTCTGTTTAAAAGTTAACCACCCTGTGAGGTTCTAGCTGTCGTCTGCTCTCAAAATAGAAGTCCCTTTAAAACTGGAAGACCCACATCCTTCTTCCAAGAGTCAACTCCTCTTCAGAATGTGCCTGCTTTTGTTCATCCTCTAATGCCATCAAGTAGTTAGGGAACTGGTTTGGTTTTTTGTTGTTGTTATTACCAGGGAAGGGTTGATCTGGTAGGAGTTCAGTCCTAACAGCTCATTTTTCACTCTAAACTACTAAATCTGCAAATGTTTGATTAAAAGTTGTGTTGAGTAAGACTATAAGGGGAGAGGAAAGAGGATGGAAGGCAGTGAAATCAAAGGATTTGATGTGGGAAGGTGAACATGGCAGAGCCTTAAGGCAAAGTCCAGAAATCCATGTGAGTAAGAGATGGAAGGTGTTTCATGGTCAACGGTACTGTCTAAAATGGGAGGGATACAAAAATCGTCAGCTGCTAGAGCTCTGGTTATAGAAGGAAACCTATGCAGGGCAGAGTGTACAAAGTTTGTTTTGTCTATTGAGACTGTCCTCAGCCTCAACATGCCCCTTTGCCTTAAGACCACTCCGAAGTTTTGTTATCCATTTAAAAAGACCCTGCTTTCCCTTGTCCTTAATTCTGTTTGTTTCCTCAACATTTTCAAGGCTTTCCCACCTTAAAAGCATGCCTTTTAACCTTAGGAAATTCGCAACATACATAATGATGAATTAATGGGAATCAGGCGAGAAGAAGAAATGGAGATGTCTGATGATGAAATAGAAGAAACAACAGAAACAAAAGAAACTGAAGAATCAGGTAAAGAAAATTCTGCTTTGCTTTATTTAACTAACACCTACTGGAAGGGATGATGCTTTAAAACCATTAACAACTGGTAAGGTATGGGCACAAACCCATTAGACTGGAACCAGCTGAAAACAATCTGTGAGAACAATCTGTGAGGCCATATAAGTACACACTGGCTGAATGTCAACTGTGTGGCTACAGGACTTTTTGTAGTTTTAATTTACCCCCATTTTCCATCATAGTACTTAAAAGTAGACTTTTTATCCTAGGAGCACTGGACATTTAGGCATCTTTGTTCTATATTTGGCCTGGTTCTATATATGTTCTATATTTGGCCTGGTTCTATATATGTTCTACAGTAGAAACCATAAGATGGTTTATGCATAAGTAGCCGAACTTTTAGGAAAAATAATTAGATATCTATATCCCTTATACTTTACACCAAAAATAATAATAAATGGATTGAAGATTCAAATGACAAAATCTATATGTAGCAAAAGAAATTTTGGAAGATGTAGGAGTTGGTTATATAATTTGTGTTGAAGATTTCCAAAGATAGAAATCATAAAAGATATTTTTGATAAATGTATCTGCATAAAAATTAAATATTTCTGTTTAAAAATCACAGAGTTAAAAAAACAATCTACAAAACTAAGCAGAAATATCTACAAGATATGAGTCTGCCTATCCACTGCTTTCCATTGTGGTTACTTGGAGGCTTATCAGGAACCAAACAAGGGTCCTCAAACAGCTGTATGGGTAAAGGTTTTTGCTTTTACCTAATATAGTCAGGCCCTCACTGCAAGATGATGGCCATGGTATAAGTCCCCAGAGGAACTCAAGTGGCAAACCTTGTGAAGAGTATAGCAAGAGCACCCTTCAATTTCATAACAAATCATCTGGGGGGGGGGATTGCTATGGGAGAAACTAAAATCTCAACTAAAAGAGAAGCGTCTTCAGGTAAACCATTCTAGATAATCTTAGCAGTCTGTAGGCACAGTGGACAGGACACTGGACCTCAAGTTAGAACGCGGGAGTTCTAATCCCAGCTCTGCCTTTCTTGACCTAGGAAGGACTTCTTGCTCAGTGAGCCTCAGCTTCCATGTTTATAAGAAATACATTATAAAAAACATCTTAATATAGATTTTGTAATGGTTAAGTGAATTCCTTCATTCCTTTATTAGCCATTACATTCCAAGAACTGTGCTAAACATTGGAGATATGGTAGTATACTGCCCATACTATGTGTATGTCTGTGTGTCTGTGTGAGAGACAGAAAACAGATAGATTACAATGCAAATTAGAATTTATTGGTGTTTGCATGTTGAAGTGAACAGCTTTAGCCACTTGCGCGATCCCAGAATCCTCACTTGTATGGGAAAAAAAAAATCACCATTCAGACTGTTTTTAAAGCATTCATTAGCCGTTACATCTGAATTTCCTTTATTTTTGCCATATGTTAGATCCCTAAACATATAAGTGTCCATATATATTAAATAAACCCTTTACAGTCAGTGGATAGGTAACATTTTCAGAACAGGGAACTAATAGCTGCAAACACATACTGTAAACTTATAGCCAGAATAAACCAAAAAATGTAATAATAATTGAACTATTCGAATGATCTAAGTGTTTAGCTGAGATATTTTATAGCTGATTAATCTTTGACTTGTAGGATTGCCGCCACCTCAATATGTGCAGTATTATATACAGTGTTAATCCACTGTTACCCTGAAATGAATGCAGCCATAAGTTTGAGCATCCACTTGATAAATTGCTGAGTTTGAGGAGTTATTTGGGGAGGAGAGGGGTATATGGGAGATTCAGATTGAATGTACTTACTAGGGTTATATAATTGCATTTTGCTCTGTATCTCTTTTGAGTTAAAAGCTGTATTGGCTACTGCACAGAATCTTATTCGTTTAGAGACTGGAAACTCCCTGACAGATCATCTTATAGCTATTTTCCTTCCTGTTCCACATGCCAGGATGCTGCTTTGTCAAATAAAGCTATCTACAATAGACTTAATGGAGCTTACCAAATAGCTTTTCTCCCAGAAGGTTTCAATTCATTTTAATTCAAGGACTTTTGTGCATTTTTCTTCCCCTCGATCGTATCTAATTTTGTTATCACATGTCTGTAGTACTCAACTGCAGAAATTCTGCTCGGTATGAGCCAATGAGCAGGGCCTCCATTTTTATCTAAATCAGCTGCATGGTTTAGTTATTGCTTGGCTCCAATTAAAAGCTTAAACAACTAGATCTCAAAGGCTTTTTTCCTCCCCCTCCATGCTACCAAACTTGAATTTCAGGAGCCTATAGCATGTTTTTAGTTACATTTATTTCTCAATGAAAGTATGAGCCAAAGCTAGCAGTCTGTTACCTTCACTTGAAGTGCCACGAAATTTCTATTTTGTGAGATTCTCTATGCTAGCTAACCTCTACTTGTGATTCAGAACTGGAAACACTCTTGCCATGGAAGAAAGGACTGCTGCACTCAGAGCGATGTGTTGAAGAGGGAGAATCACATCAAAGCAAATCATGATAGTGTGAAACTATTTCATTCTATTGTTAGCCATGATGGAAAGTACATGTACTCAGTAAACATAAGAATAGCTATTCCCTTTCAGTATGTATCTTCTGCTTTCTTCACTTAAACTGATGGTTTTCATATTTGGTGTGTGTGTGTGTATATATATAATACATATATATGTATATATGTATGTATGTATGTATACATATATATGTATATATATTATATATATATATACATATATATGTGTGTGTGTGTGTGTGTGTGTATATATATATATATATATCTCTCACTGGGTTACCTTTTAAAATTCAGATTTCTGGGCTACAGAGTCTGATTCAATAGGTCTGTAATAGAGTTTGGGAATCTAAATTTTATCAAGCATTCTGAATGATTTCTATATCTAAATTTTATCAAGCATTCTGAATGATTTCTATGATCATGGTCCAGGAAGCTCATTCAGAAAACATTGACTTAGACTAATTCTCCATGTTCTAGCCAAAGTTTTCTCTTCAGTTGGTATCCAATCTCCTTCCTTTTCTCCTCCTACATCCCATTATTCTCACTTTAGGAGTTGATCAATTAGTTAGCAAGCATTGTGTCATAAAAGCTGATAGGTATAAAGATGTAATATATGTAAATACACATAAAATGTAAGAAATACCACTTGGTGCTGACCTGGAAGATACTGATTAGAACGCAGCAAGGGCAAGAGATATTAGTGTGGGCCAGAGTAGTCACCATCAGTGAAAATTGATTAAGGCCTTGAAAGTGAACAAGTTTGGATAAAAGGCAAAAAAAGTAAGAAAGCATCTTGATGCAGAGAGGGAAAAGGCAAAGGAGTAGGGCTTAAAGAGGGAAATAAAGATGATGAGTAATAAGGGTATAAAAGATTGAGTGGGCAAGATGGGTCTAAACCATGGGGGACCATGAATGCCAAGCTTAGTATAGTAGGCAATGTATCACTATAAGCATGTCTCTTAATCATGGCATTTGTATGATAAAACCAACATGAATTATATATTTTAGGAGATAATTTTGGATTGAGAAAGATAAGCCAGAGACTTTTCTAGGAATTGAGATATAAAATGATAAAGATTGGGACTAGTGAAGGCAACAGGAACTGAGAAAATGGTAGAAGAAAAAAAAACATAACAGAGAGTATGAGATTAAAAATGCCAAGAGTCATTTGGGGGGAAATAAACTAAAATCTTGAGTACCAGATTGGATGTAAATGATGAAGAAAGGAAAGAACTCAGAATGAGCCTAGGTTTTCTAACCTGGGGGAATAGAAGGTTGGTGACTGTATTAGTTCGCTAGGGCTGCTATAACAAGTACCACAAACCAAGTGGCTTAAAGAACAGAAATTTATTGTCTCACATTTCTGGAGCCTAGAAATCTGAGATAATGGCTCTAGTAGGGTTGGTTTCTTCCTAGACCTCTGAGGAAAATCTGTTTCATACTTCTCCAGCTTCTGATGGTTTGCTGGCCATCTTCAGTATTCCTTGGCTTGAAGATGCATCACCTCAGTCTCTTCCTATTCACATGATATTTCCCCTGTATGCATGTCTGTCTCTGTGCCCAAATTTCCTCTTTCCATAAAGACACCAGTCATATAAATCTATGATTACTTCTGTAAAGATCCTGTTTCCAAATAAGGTCACATTCTGAGGACTGCAACATATCTTTTTTAGGAGAACAGATTCAATGCATAACAGCAGAACTGATAGAAATGGACTGATGGATGGGACTTCTTTGCAGAATATAATGAGATCAGCTTCAGATAGTAGGTCATTGCCATGCTGTGCTCAGTCACTAAGTCGTGTCTGACTCTTGTGACCCCACAGACTGTAGCCCACCAAGCTCCTCTGTCCATGGGATTTTTCAGGCAAGAACACTGAAGTGGGTTGCCATGCCCTCTTCCAAGGGATCTTCCCAACCCAGGGATCAAACCCACGTCTCTTATGTCTCCTGCATTGCAGGTGGATTCTTTACTGCTGAGCCAGTACACAGTCGTTGTTCAGTCGCTAAGTCATGTCTGACTCTTTGTAACCCCGTGGACTGCAGCACACCAGACTTCCCTGTCCTTCACCATCTCCCAGAGTTTGCTCAAACTCATGTCCATTGAGTTGGTGATGCCATCCAACCATCTCATCCTCTGTCACCCCCTCTCCTCCTGCCCTCAATCTTTCCCAGCATTAGGGTCTTTTCCAGTGAGTCAGTTCTTTGCATCAGGTGGCCAAAGTACTAGATCTTCAGCATCAGTTCCCCATGGACTGTAGCCTGCCAGGTTCCTCTGTCTATGGAATTCTCCAGGCAAGAATACTGGAGTGGGTTGCCATTCCCTTCTCCAGGGGATCTTCCTGACCCAGGGATTGAACCCAGGTCTCCTGCATTGCAGGCAGATTCTTTACTGTCTGAGCCACCAGGAAAGCCCAGTAGGTAGTTAGAAAATAAATATAAATGATTTGTATTCAAATCAGGGATGAAGAAAGTAGAAGGAATAGAAGATAGTATTGTTAGTACAAAGGTGTTGGCTGAAGTCTGGAGGATATAAATAAATGAATGTGAAAGACAAGTGAGAAAGAAGAGCAAAGGACTGAATACAGCACTTCTAGAATTACCCACAGTAAGAAAGAAGGAAAGAAAGAGGAGTTTGCAGAAGAGTTAGAAAAAGAAAAGTCTGAGAAGCTGGAAGAAAACTAGAAAAGCTTTGGATTATAGAAGCCACAAGAAGAATTTATAGAAGTAGGGAATAAAGAACATTAGCAGATATTATGAAGAAGAAAGGGTAACACTATTGAGCAAGAACTATTTTAGTAGAATGATAGAGGTAGGGGCCAGAACATAAGACAATAAGGAGAGAAAGTGGACAAAGACCACAGGTCCCAAAGTTGGTGATGGTGGTGGTGTAGTCACCAAGTTATGTCCGACTCTTGTGACCCTGTGGACTGTAGCCCACCAGGCTCCTCTGTCCATGGATTCTGCAGGCAAGAATATTGGAGTGGGTTGCCATGCCCTCCTCCAGGGGATCTTCCTGACCCAGGGATTGAATTCAGGTCTCCTGCATTGCAGGCAGATTCTTTACTGACTGAGCCACCAGGAAAGTCCACAAAGTTGGGTACTGAGCAAAAGCAAATGCAGGCTTTTTAAATGGAGACTAGAATTGATGACAAAGTTAAAGTTAAGTTGTTGTTCGTCATTCAGGAGAAGAGAAGGAGGCCATGGAGAGTGTGAGGTTGAAGATGCTTGTGAACAAAAGAGTACTTATGGATAATTATGGATGTGAAATCCTAGAGAAGAGTAATGTGAAGTGATCAGAATTTAAATGAAGTTTGCTTTAGAGAGGGGAGAACCCTCTTCCTCTGAGAAAAGAGAAATGAAGCTAAAAGTATATATGCAGCCCATATAGCAAGAGATCGGTCATTTGTGGATAAGAGAAATGACTTGGAACAGAGACCATGAGGAGAGAGGAGCGGAACTGTAATAATTACTCTGGGTAGTATGGAAGGAAGAAATCAGTGAGAGGTGAGCAAGGGCCAACATGAGTCTATATCAACTAGAACTGCCCAACTCTGCAACTTCCCATAAAAGTTCTCTGCAGCTCAGGATAACTAGCAGAGCAAGTTGAGTCAAGTGACCATGAGTCAGGAATTGGCATGGTAAACCTGATCAAAGGTTTTCAGGTAAGTGAAGGAATAAGAATTACTGAGGATATGCAGCAGAATCTGTTTAGCCAGAAAGCAAATAGTAGACTGGGTAAAGTTGGCCACTCCAGAAGATAAAGATCCCAGCAAGGAAAAAGATCAGAGTCTCGGGGTGACGAGGGGTCATGACATAACTGTTGGATGAACACACTGTGTTTAAGAAAGGAGTGTAGAGATCTCAGAGGAGAAACAATGAAATCCCAAGTGTGTCCATGCTGGCAAAAGTGTGATTGAAGTACTGACCTATAGAGAAAAGAAAAGCAAGGCTTTTTGAAGTCAGGGGACTCACTTGAGATTTTTGTCTGAACTGGCCTTCATGGGTCGTGCTCATATCTCCCACTTTTTCTTCCCACTCTTTGTTTTGCTATTTTCTCTTTGTGAATCACTCCAACTCTCGAGCTTTTTCTTATGGACCTTGAGAGGAATGTTGCGCATTTTTCCTTCTATAATTTGGTAACACTTTTTAGCATCTTTCTTCTAAAATGTGGTAACATTTTTAGCATCTCCTTTTTTATGATTTTTTGTTAGAGTATAGTTGCTTTACAATGTTGTGTTAGCTTCTGCTATACAGCAAAGTGAATCAGTTATACATATACATATATCCTCCCTCTTGAGCCTCGAGGCTCCCTCTGACCCCCACCCCCATCTTACCCTTCTAGGTCATCACTTGTAATATGGCTTTGTAAGCGTGGCTGACTCTCTAAATTTCCTTCCATTAATTTTTGTTTATTTGTATTCTTTGTCCCGTTGAAGAAACCTAGGTATAATTTTTTTTCATATGTAAAAGCACAAAGTCCTTTTAGATCTTTTGTTGTAGAAAAACATGTCTGTGATTTTGCTCCGAGTGGCTCCTCTAAAAGGAAGCATTCACAGCTGCCTTCATACTTTCATATCCGCCATGATGAACTGGCAGCCTTCAGATCTGAGGAGCAATCCCCATAAAGAGAAACTTTTTCCTACATAGGAAATCGTCAAAAAGGAGAAGCTGGGAACTAATGATGGCAGGATATGAATAAATTCATTGTACTATACTCTTTAGTATCAGGACTGATAGATTCACCTACTCAAACATATTATTAAAAGGGAATATTGAACTTTTCAATGTTCTGGCAATGTACAAAGAACTCCAACTTCAGAAATAGGCCCAATTAATATTAAGTCTGTGAAAGTAAAGACTTGGTGTCCTCATTAAAATGACAAAAACCTTCACTTTAAAGGGTGGGAAATATATTTTGTAAGTGAGGGCCCCCATTTTCTTTTACTTAGTGACAGGTCCAAACTGAGGAGATTATTATCTGCTCCCGCTTAGCTGCAACAGTCCATCTCTGCTCATCAGGATGCCCTTTCTCCCCGGGGGGGAGGGGGAGCAGTCTTGCCTCCTCATTTTCTCAGAGGGAAAATATTTTCACATTTCAACTGGAGAACATGCCTCTAACCATTCTCCTCGACCTCTGCCCTTTTCTCTGCCATGTTTCTCTACATGACTTGGAGGATATGAGCGTAATTACTGGCCTGAGTACAAGAAGAAACAAAAAGAGAAAGATGAAATATCACTATTTTGTATTGAGCCGTGTGGCTTGCCAGTGGACAGACATGCATTCTGAGGCAGAAATAACTCACTGTCCCTCTGAAGCAGCCACTGGATTTGCAGAGTAACCTCTGCGCTGTTCGGCCTTACTCCAGTTCAAGATGCTGTCACTGGTACTGACCCAGCAAAGCAAAGCAGATATTTCTTCCCCTGTTTGGCAGATAGTCAGTGTCTCTTTTTCCATCCAGTTACAAATATATAGTCATCTTCATCTTTAGCATCTTCTAAGGGGATGGCTACCCACTCCAGTATTCTTGCCTGGAGAATTCTGTGGATAGAGGAGCCTGGCAGGCTACAGTCCATGGGGTCGCCAAGAGTCGGACATGACTGAGTGACTGACCCTTTGGTGTTGTGATTATTAAGAACACTGCCTGTCTGAGGCCAGGTATCCCAGCCACTGGGAAGATGGCAAGGATAGATATTATTTGGTGTGCTGTGAATCCAACTCTGTGTAATAGCTTTCACTTCAAAGACACAAAATCTGTGTGATTATGGCAACAACTAAAATCGGTAATAAAACCAAACATAAAATGAATGTATTGTGCCAAAGATCCCTTGTAAATTTTTAAGCAAAAATGTGAGGTTTGAAACTGCTATATGAAGATAATTACATGGCCATTCATAGAAAACAAATGTGAACACTGAGAACATGTCTCAACACTACTCTGATGAGAAGGCATTTCTCACCAGATCCTGCCTATTACATTGTCACTCTCTTCTTTGGATTGTTGTCGTTGTTCAGTAGCTAAGTCATGTCCAACTCTTTGCAACCCCATGGACTGCAGCACTCCAGGCTTCCCTGTCCTTCACTATCTCCTGGAGTTTGCCCAAACTCATGTCCATTGAGTCGATGATGCCATCCAGCCATCTCATCCTCTGTTACCCACTTCATCTGATCACATCAGCCTTCATCAGTACCTAATTATTTTAGGAAAACCCTCAGATTCAAGGCATTGAATTAAACCCAGCACTTCCCTATAGGCAGGTTGTTTTTTTTTTTTTTTTTTTTTTTTTTTCAGGAATAGGGAATGTTTTCACTCTTGAAATATAGTTTTCTTCTATATACTTCATCTTTATAAAGCACAACTTCTTTTCATTCATTATGTACAGGGTGAATCTTATCTTTGCAACCCCCTTAGAAAACTATTCTTCTACCATTTATAGCTAATAATCTCAAAGATTTGATTTCAATTACTTTTTTTTACTGCCTTCTACCAAAAGTTGTTTCCCATAGGTAGCTGAGAAAATTCACACCTTTGTCAAATTGTAGAACATTTTTTATTTATTTATTTATTTATTTCATTTATTTTTTGACCACACTGGATCTTCATTGCTGCCCACAGGCTTTCTCTAGTTGCAGCGAGCAAGAGCTACTCTTTGTTGCAGTGCACGGGCTTCTCATTGCAGTGGCTTCCCCTGTTGTGGAGCACAGGTTCTAGGGCACACAGGCTTCAGTAGTTGTGGCTGTGGGCTCAGTAGTTGTGGCAAACAAGCTCAGTAGTTGTGATGCACGGACTTAGTTGCTCTACAGCATCTGGAATCTTCCAGGACCATGGATCAAACCCATGTCCCCTGAATTAGTAGCTGGATTCTTATCCACTGCACTGCCAAGGAAGCCCCAAATTATCTTCTAACATTCTTATACATTTAATGTACAGATTTGTAATTTTGACCCATTTTGATGATACCTCTTTTCTGAACTCTATATTCTGTTAGGAATCAAAAAGGGAATAAACTACAAATATGTCCATTATTTTGGAGTGTAAACAATAGAGATGAGTGGAATCTCATTTTTTACCATAGTCTTAAGCCTGGAACTTGGAAGGAATTCAATAAATGTTTCTTGAATGAATGAAAATCTTCTTATTAGATAATTTGAAGTAGCTTTTGTGATTTTTGATCTTGAAAAATATGCCATAACCATAAATAAATTTAATCTCGGTTTCCCCATGTGTCTTATTTTTAAATTAATAAACTTTAATTTTTAGATCAGTTTTAGTTTCATAGCAAAATTGAGCAGGAAGTACAGAGTTCCCAAATACTGCCAGTCCCCAGATACATACAGTCTCCCACTATCTACATCCTGCACCCCAGGGGTACATGTGTTACAGTAGCTGAATACATCCTCATCACCCAAAGTTCATAGTTTGCATTAGAATTCACTCTTGATACCCATTTTATGGTTTTGGAGAAATATACAAAATGTATGTGTGTCCACAATTGTAGTATCATACAGAATAGTTTCAGGGACCTTAAAATCTTCTGTGCTAAACCTATTCATTCTTCCCTCCACCCAAATACCTGGTAACCACTGATTTTTTTTACTGACTCTGTAGTTTTTCCCTTTCCAGACTGGTGTATAGTTGGGAACATATAGTATGTAGTCCTTTCAAATTGACTACTTTCACATAGTAATATGCATTTACATTTCCTGCATGTCTTTTCGTGGCTTTGTATCTCATTTCTTTTTAGTGCCATTTATTATTCAATTTTCTGGATGTATCACAGTGTATCAGTGGTTAGATGACTACTAAAGAACCTTGTGGTTGCTTCCAAGTTTTGGGAATTATGAATAAAGCTGTTATAAATATGTATACACAGGTTTTTGTTTGGACATAGTTTTTAGCTCATTTGGGTAAATACCAAGGAGCATGATTGCTGGATCATATGGTAAGAGTAAGTTTAGTTTTGTAAGAAACTGCCAAACTGTCTCCCAAAGTGACTGTACCATTTTGCATTCTCACCAGCAGTGAAGGAGAGCTCTTATTTGCACATCCTCACCAGTCCTTGGTGCTGTCATTGTTTTGGATTTTGGCAATTCTGATATGTTTCTAGTGATATCACGTTCCTGTTTTAATTTGCAATTCACTAATGACATATGATGTTGAAATCATTTCATATGCTTACTTGTCATTAGTATATCTTTGGCAAGGTGTTTGTTCAGATTTGTAGCCCAAATGAGTTGTTTGTTTTCTTATTGTTGAGTTTTGAGAGTTCATTGTATATTTTCTGTAACAGTCCTTTATCAGCTATATCTTTTGCAAATATTTTCTCCCCGGTCTATGGCTTTTCTTCTTGATATTGTCTTTCACAGACAGGTTTCTATTTTAATTAAGTCCAGGTTATCAGTTATTTCTTTTATAGAGCATGCCTTTGGTGTTGTGTCTAAAAACTCATCACCATACTTAAGGTCAGCTACATTTTTCTTTTATGTTATCTCCTAGGAGGTTTATAGTTTAGGATTTTTCATTTAGGTCTGTAATCCATTTTGACTTAATCTTTGTGATGTCCAGTTGTTCCAGCATGTTTGTTAAAGAGTCCATTTTTGCTCCATTGTATTGCCTTTGCTCCTTTGGCAAAAATCAGTTGACTCTATTTATGGGGGTCTCTTTCTGGACTCTCTAATCTATTTAATGGATCTATTTGTCTTTTCTTTCACCAACACCACACTGTCTTAGTTACTATAACTTTCTTTTTTTTTTTTTTTTTTTTTTTTTTAAATTTTTATTAGTTGGAGGCTAATTACTTTACATCATTACAGTAGTTTTTGTTATACATTGATATGAATTAGCCATGGATTTACATGTATTCCCCATCCCAGTCCCCCCTCCCACCTCCCTCTCCACCCGATCCCTCTGGGTCTTCCCAGTGCACCAGGCCCGAGCACTTGTCTCATGTACCCAACCTGAGCTGGTTATCCGTTTTACCCTAGATAATACACATGTTTCAATGCTGTTCTCCTGAAACATCCCACCCTTGCCTTCTCCCAGAGTCCACAAGTCTGTTCCATACATCTGAGTCTCTTTTTCTGTTTTGCATATAGAGTTATCGTTACCATCTTTCTAAAGTCCATATATATGTGTTAGTATACTGTAATGGTCTTTATCTTTCTGGCTTACTTCGCTCTGTATAATGGGCTCCAGTTTCATCCATCTCATTAGAAGTGATTCAAATGAATTCTTTTTAATGGCTGATATAACTTTCTGTTAAGCCTTGAAACCAGGTAGCATCGGTCTTCCAACTTTATTCTACTCTTTCAATGTTGAGTTGGCCATTCTGGGTCTTTTGCCTCTCTGTATAAACTTTAGAATCAGTTTGTCAATATCCACAAAATAACTTGCTGGATTTTGATTGGGGTTGCATTGAATCTATAGATCAAGTTGGGAACAACTGATATCTTTATGATATTGTCATTCTATCCACAAACATAAAATGTCTCCATTTATTTAGTTTTTAAATTTCATTCATTTTTTAACTTGAATGATTTCCACTCATTTTCAATCTGAGTTTTGTAGTATTCTTCATATAGATCTGGTATGTATTTTGTTACATCTCTACTTAACTATTTCATTTTTGATGTGCTAATGTAAATAGTGTGTTAGTCGCTCAGTCGTGTCTGACTCTTTGCAACCCCATGGACTGTAGCCCACCAGGCTCCTCTGTCCATGGGATTCTCCAGGCAAGAATACTGGAGTGGATTGCCATTATGTATTTTCATTTTAAAATGATCAAGGGCATTGGACTATAAAAATAACACATTTTAAAAATAATCTATACTGGAAAATTATCTCCTTTTCTTGTCTGATTGAATTAGCTAGGACTTCCAGTACAATGCTGAAAAAAGCAGTGGTAAGTGGTGGCAAGCTTGCCTTGTTCTTAATGGAAGTGATTCAAGTTTCTGTCTATGATGTATGATGTTAGCTGTATGTTTTTTGTAGATGTTTATTGTCACATTGAGGAAGTTCTCTATTCCTAGTTTACTGAGATTTTAAAATCATGGATGGGTGTTGGATTTTGTCAAATACCTTTTCTGCATCTATTGATATTATCATGCAACTTTAACCTCTTTAACTTATTAACCTAATGAATTACATTAATTGATTTTCAGATGTTGAACCAGCCTTGCATACCCAAGATGAATTTCACTTGATTGTGGTATATTTCTTTCTATACATTCTTGCACTTGATTTACTAGCATTTTGTTGAGAATTTTTACATCTATGTTCATGAGAGATAGCAGTCTGTACTTTCTTTTCCTGTAGGTCTTCATATGGTTTTGGTATTAGGAAAATGCCAACTTCATATGATGAGTTAGGAAATGTTCTCTGTTTCTATCTTCTGGAAGAGATTGTAGAAATTTTGTATTATTTTCTTCCCTAAATAATTCAACAGTAAATTTATGTGGGCCTAGTAGTTTCAACTTTAGAGAATTATTTATTATTGATCCAATTTTTTTAAGTAATGGAGGCCTATTCAGATTGTCTACTTCTTGTGTGTGCATTTTAACAGATTTCAAGGAGTTGGCCCATTTCATCTAGGTTATCAAATGTGTGGACTATGTACTATGGACTGAACTATGGACTAGTTCAGTTCAGTTGCTCAGTCATGTCCGACTCTTTGCGACGCCATGGACTACAGCACGCCGGGCTTCCCTGTCCATCACGAACTCCCAAAGCTTGCTCAAACTCATGTCCATAATATTCCTTTATTATCCTTTTAATGTCCATAGGATCTGTAGTGATGTCCTCTCTTTAATTTTGGACATTAGTAATTTGTATTTTCTCTATTTTTTTCTTAGTTAGCCTGGCTAGGGGCTTCTCAATTTTATTGATCTTTACAAAGAACCAGCTTTTGTTTTCACAGATTTTTTTCTATTGAGTTCCTGTTTTCTATTTAATTGATTTCTGATCTATTTTTACTATATGTTTTCTTCTGCTTACTTTAGATTTAATTTGCTCTTCTTTTTCTAGTTTCCTAAGGTGGAAGCTTAGATGATTGATTTTAGATCTTTCTTCCCTTCTAATATATGTATTCAATGCTACAAATTTCCCTCTAAGCACAGCTTTCACTGCATCTCACAAATTTTGAGAAGTTGTGTTTTTTATTTCCACTTAGTTCAAATATTTTTAAATTTCTCTTGTGATTTCTTCTTTGACTCATGTGTTTTTTAGAGGTGTGTTGTTTGATCTCCAAGTATTTTGGAATTTTCCACCTATCTTTCTGTTATTGATTTCTAGTTTAATCTCATCTTGATTGGACAGCATACCACTGTGATTTGCATTCTTTTAATGTGTTTAGGTGTGTTTTATGATGCAGAATGTAATCTGTCTTGGTGAATGTGTGCTTGAGAAGAATGTATAATCTGCTGTTAAATGAAATAGTCTATACATGTCAATTTTATCCAGTTAATTGATGGTGCTGTGAGTTCAACTGTGTCATTACTCATATTCTGCCTACTGGATCATTCCACTTTTGATAGAGGGGTATAAAGTCTCTATAATAGTGGATTCATTTATTTTTTGTTGTAATTCTATTAGATTTTGTTTTGTTTGATACTCTACTGTTAGGCTCACACACATTGCTTGTTATGTCTTCTTGGAGTACTAATGCCTTTATCCTATGTAATGCCCTTCTTTAGCCCTGATAATTTTCCTTGGTCTGAAGTCAACTCTGCCTGAACTTAGTATAGCTACTCTTACTTTTCTTTTTTTTTACTAGTGTTAGCATAGTGTATTGTTTAACATTCTTTTACTTTTAATTTATATGTATTTTTATACTTTAAATGTTTCTTAAAGATACCATTATAGTTGTTTCTTATTTTTTTCTTACTCTGACAATGTCTGAATTTTAATTGTTGTATTTAGACAATGATGTTTACAATAATTATTGATGTAGTTGGATTAACATCCACCATATTTGTTACTGTTTTTTATTTATTGCTCTTGTTCTTTGTTCTTTTTGCCTTCTACACATTTCTAGCTCCTTGTGGTTTTAACTGAGCATTTTATATGATTTCTTTTTTCTTCTTTCTAAGCATATTGGTTATACTTCTTTTTTTTTTAACTTTTTTAGTAGTTGCCCTAGAGTTTGCAATTTACATTTACAGCTAATAAGTCCACTTTCAAATAACCCTATACCAACTTGTGGCTAGTGCAAATATGTTATCATAATATAATCCCGACTCCTTCTTCCTATTCCTTGTATCATTGCTGTCATTAATTTCACTTATACATAAGCGCACACACACACAAGCATACATAATTGAATGCATTGTCACTATTATTTCGAGCAAACTATTATCTGTTAGATCAAGTAAGAATAAGAAAAATTAGTTTTTATTTTACCTTTACTTACTCCTTCTTTGATGCTCTTCTTTTTTTTTTTTTCTCTTCCTTTCTTAATGTAGATCCAAGTGTCTGACTTATGTCATTTTCCTCTGTCTTAAGAACTTATTTTAACATTTCTTGCAAGGCAGGACTCATAACAACAAATTCCCTCAATTTTTCTTCATCTGAGAAGGTATTTCTCCTTTACTTTTGAAGAATAATTTCACAAGGTACAGAATTCTAAGTTGCTGGATTTTTTTTTCTTTCAGCACTTTGAGTATTCTCTTCATTTCTATTCTTGCCTACATGATTTCTAAGGAAAGGTAGGATATAATTCTTATCTTTGCTTCTCTATAGATAAGGTGGTTTTTTCCCTCTGGTTTCTTTCAAGACTGTTTTTTCTCTTTAATTTTCTGAAATTTAAATGTTACATGTTTTGGCATTTATCCTACTTGATGCTCTCTGAACTTCCTGGATCTGTGGTTTTATATCTAGCATTAATTTAGACATATTCTCAATCATTATTGTTTTACATATTGCTTCTGTTTCTCTTTTTTCTCCTGACATTCTCATTATGTATACATTACATCTTTTGTAGTTGTCTTACAATTCTTACATTTTCTTTTCTTTGGGAGGGTGATTTTTTCTTTTCTTTTTGCTTTTCAGTTTAGGAAATTTCTATTGTCAACTCTTCCAACTCAGAAATTCTTTCCCCAGTCATGCTCAATCACTAGTAAGTCCATTAAGGGGACTTTTTTAAACATTTCTGTTCATGTATTTAATCTCTAGCATTTCTATTTTATTCTTCCATCTCTCTGCATACAATATCCATCTAGTCTTCCATGTTATCTGCTTCTTCTATTAAAACCTGTAGCATGTTAATAATAGTTGCTTCATTTTCTTTTTTGGCCATACCTTGTGGCTTGAAGGATCTTAGTTCTCCAATTAGGGACTGAAGCTGGGCCCTCACAGACTCAATTGAGAGAATTTATTGAAAGCATGGAGTCTTAACCAGTAGACCATCAGGAAATTCCCAGTAATAGTTGTTTTAAATCTCTAGTCTGATAACTCCAACATTTCTGCCATATCTGACTGGTTCTGATCCTTGCTCAGTCTCTGCAAACTATGTTTTTTACTTTTTAGTATGCTTTGTAAATTTTGTTGAAATCTGGACATGATGTACTAGGTGAAAGGAGCTCTGTTAAATAGGACTTTTTCGTTATGGTGGTAAGAAGTGGGGGGAAGAGAATCATTTTATAGTCCTATGATTAGGTCTCAGCCTTTTAGTGAGCCTGTACCTCTGAACTTCATAAGTGGTCCTCAGTTTTTCTCCCCACTTAGGCGGGACAGAATGGCTAGAGGGGGCTGGAGCTGGTTGGTTCCCCGGGTTGGTTAGGCTCTAGTACTACTCCAGTAGGTTAGGTTCTGGTAAAATAATTTCTTCTGAAGGCAGTTCTTTTACAGAAGAACATGATGCTCTGGCATATTTCAAAAGGTTTTCTTTCTCCCCTCCCCTGCTGGAAGCACATAGGAATTTTTCTCCAGTGTTCACTCTGAGGACCAGGTGGAGCTTCTGTACATAAGACTCACAAAAGCATAGGGACCAAGCCATGCCTGGGTCTCCCTGGGCTTTTTAACTCTCAGACTTGTCTACACTGAGCCTCCAGCAAATTGCCAAGTATAGTTTGGGTTTTCCTACCTTGTCACTCTCTCCTGTGGTGATATCTGCTGATGGCTTTCTGGTCTGGTAAGTTGTCATCCTCTGTATTCACCTGTTGTCTCTCCAATTGGAGGTATATGAGTTTGCATTGCTGCTTCATTTCTCTGATGTATCAAAGAAGAGTTGTTGATTTTTTTTTCAGTTAGTTCAGCTTTTTACTTGTGGTTAGGATGGAATAATGACTTCTAAGCTCCTTACATGCTAGACCATAAACTGGAAGTCTTTTTTTTTTAATGCTTAACCACATGGCTTGTAGGATCTCAGTTCCCTAACCAGGGATCAAATCTGGTCCCTCAGCAATGAAAGCACAGAGTCCTAACCATTGGACAACCAGGGAATTCCCCAGGAAATCTTGTGTCTTAAGTTTTACATTTACCTTTCCTCTATAGGACCAGAGGAAGCTGCATTAAAAGGCTGCATTTTTAAAAAGACAACTGTAAGCAAATTATTGAGTGGACAGTCATCAGTTCAAGACAATTAGCCTTCTATTTTATTATTACAGACTCATCATTTGCTGCATTTCAAGTAAAAGTAACTGATGTTACCTAGAAATATTTTAGTGATGTTTAGAGAGAGGAATTGAAACATGGTGGGGACTTGTGTGTGTTGGAATTCTGTGTGTTCATTTACAAAAATGAGTCTTTGTGCTCCTGTGAATCTCTTGCTACCATAGCCAACTCAAACCTAAAGTTTCTCATTGAGAGACTTTTCATACATGTCAATTTAAAATACCAAGTCTTCATGGGGCTAAGGTGAATCACAACAGAACCTGGATATATGGTTTTTACTACTTTATATTGATTGTTTAGCTTTAGTATCACAGGCAGAAGCTCTGAAAGAAGAAAATGACAGCCTCCGTTGGCAGCTAGATGCCTACCGGAATGAGGTAGAACTGCTCAAGCAAGAACAAGGCAAAGCCCACAGAGAAGATGACCCAAACAAGGAACAGCAGCTGAAGCTCCTGCAGCAAGCCCTGCAAGGAATGCAACAGGTAAAGGCATTTTGGTTTTCTGAGCTCTTTGGAAGGCTAGTAATCAGCTCCTCACCTGTAAAAGGGCCCCCAGAAGCAAATAGGATAGTAAACCTCTTCTTCTTGATATTCTGTTTTCTGACATGGCTGAGGAAGGGATTACATATTTTAGTTCATGAAATCTTTGGTAAATACAGAGAAAACAATGGATCACCAGTTTCCAAAGAATGTGCATTCAGTAAAACATACTTAGCAATAAAACTACACTGAGCATAACCTAATCTTTTCTTTATGCTACCAAATATACTTTAGGATTTGAATAGAGTCTCAAGGTCATTATGAAGAACCTTAATTACTTAGATATGCAAAAGTGTTGGTAAATAAATATCTAGTTGATACAATGCTAAATAATACAGTCTTTTAGAAGAAATGACCGGAATCCTACCCTTGATTTGGGTGGAAGGAGGGATGTCATGGGCTTTTAAGTATCAGTGTTTTGGGGTACATAATACCAATTTGCTTTTGTTTTGTTTTCACAGTCATTTGTGTGAATGAGTTTACCTGCACATTATCCCAAGTGTAAAAAGTAAAGTAAATAAGTGCATCCAACTGTAATTGCATTCAAAAACAACACTGTGTAATAGATGCTCTATGTCTAGAAGTTTTACATGGTTATCACCGCAACAAGCCTACTATTTAAAGATACAGCATCTGTTCCCATTAGAGCAAAGGAATAGTACTTTTCAGTAAGGGTACTATCCTCTTCTGTATTGCCAGACTACCAGCCATTTTCCTTACAACTTAAATTGTGCAATAATTTTTTAATTGTGTGCCTTGGAATTATCTAGGGTGAAGCTTATTGATGGTTAGAAATCACAAATTGTGAACATGGAGTCTCTTCTGGCACTAAGAGCCCATGTTCCTATTACTTCTGCTATCGTTGTCTTCCTATGTGACAAGCAAGATCACATTAATATTTCACCTTTCCTATTAACAAAATGTGTGAAGTAATGGTTACCTTCCTTTTACTGTCACCATGGAGTTTAATTAGAACATGTAAGTTAATCAGAGATCTTTCCACCAAAAAAATACATCTCCTCAGCTAGACATCAAAGAATTTTGACAATGTACATTGTACTGTGTCTTTTATCCTTCTCAATGGTCTTTTGCAAGGCTCTGAAAAGCAAAACATTTTCCTATTGTGGTTTTCCCCTCTTTCCTTGATTTCGAAACCACTCCACCTAAGAATGGAGTGGTTCAGTTGAAAACTAATGAACTTTTTTTTTTCATTCCATCGCTTCAAAAACCTCAGTGAGACAATTAGGTCTCTACCTCCTGAAAAATTAATTTTACTTATTTTGATTACCTTTTATTGGAAAGTAGCCATGTAAACCATGGTAAAATTTCTGCCATCTTATCCCCAATAGATGTATAGTCTAATATGTTGGTTAAGAACACTGGCTGTGGGGTTGACTCCCCCTGAACTGAAATTCCAGCTCTGGCACTGACTATCGGAATAGCCTTAGGCAAACCACTAAACCTCTCTAATCTTCAGGCTTATGTATCATAGGATTATTGTGAGGCTTAAATGAGATCATGCATGTGAAACCCTTTGCATAATACTTGGCACATGTTAGATACTAAACACATAGTATTCGTAATAATCATTAATGATGAATCCAGTTCCTTGCCTACTGATAAGGGAACTAACATTTGTGAAATTGGATTCTTTACTACTTTCCTCACAGAAATTGAGCTTGGCTAGGAAAATGGCTATTTGCAAGAATGCTTTACAACATTAAGCTCAGTTCTATGCCAAAATCAAGATATTGTCCACATAGTATTAACTGCACCCTACACTTACATCACTTCCTTGGTGGCTCAGGGATAAAGAGTCCCCATGCCAATGCAGGAGACCCAGGTTCAGTCCCTCAGTCAGAAAGATCCCCTGGAGAAGGAAATGGCAAACCACTCCAGTATTCTTGCCTGGGAAATATCATGGACAGAGGAGCCTGGCAGGCTGCAGTCCATGGGGTCGCAGAGTCAGACACGACTTAACAACTGAACAACAACACCCTTACATCTGGCTGGAATAGGAAAATTAAGTGATTAGATCAATCAGTTTCTCAGAGTGTTTCTAAAATATGAACAAATCCAAAAGACTTCTAAGAGCCAGATAAAATCATTTCAAGTGAAAAGTGTCTTGATTTTCCCTTTAGTATCTTTGCATGTAGAAATGAGTGTGTGTGCTGGGGGAAAGTGAGGCAGGCCTGCCTAATATCTAACTTCAGCCAGGGTTTTTAAGTGAAGTGTGGCTTCTTAGGACTTGATTGTCTTTGGTCTTTCTTGTAGCATCTACTGAAAGTCCAAGAGGAATACAAAAGGAAAGAAGCTGAACTGGAAAAAATCAAAGATGACAAGCTACAGGTGGAAAAAATGCTGGAAAATCTCAAAGAAAAGGTACATGAATCCTAAGTGTGCCTTTTCCCTTGTTCCTTTCCTGCTTTTCAGTGACAATGAAAATGCCCTGGAAGTTCCTACCAAAAGGTGTCAAATGCGAAGTCTTTGGTTGAATGGAGATTAAAAGCCTCCTCTCCAGGCTAATTCTTGAATCAAGGGCTCAGCATTTAGATTTGAGTCCTTTTCAGTTCTGAAGGTTCAGGAAAGTGTACTTTTCAATGAATAAAATGTCCGTCCATCCCTAATATTCCTCAGTCTTCCTTCTTGGAAACGATCAGAGTATATACCTCATCACTGCTTCCTTCAGTCAAAATCCGTGTGACACAAACTACTTTTAATTAAGCATTTCATTAAATGAAGAAACTCAAGTACAACTAGAACATTGACATTTCTTTGCAGACACTCCATCTAGTATGATAATGAGCTGCTGTAGGTTGAAATAGCCAAAACCAAAAGGGAGGGGGTGGGCAGACTTGGAAAGCAAACTAGGAGACACATTATGCTAAAGCTAGGTAATAGTAACAGGGAAGGCAAAATGGGATTCTGCCTAATGAGGACCAACAAGGACCTCAGAGAAAGTCTACTAAATTTCTGGATGAATTAATATATTGCAACCACGCATCGGGTGTCCAGTCTATTTAAGGTGTGTAAAGTCAACTGGTGGCGTCTCCGTGTCACACCTCTCTAACCTCTTTTATGCCTGAACCAAGTGAAGTTATTCTCTGAAAAGAAAAAGGCCCATTGACCAGAGCTGCCTGACTTTAATGTCTCAGAAGGAAGAGAAGATTAGAAGCTTAGACCAAGAGCCAGAAATCAATTCCACAGTTCTGCAGTTCCACAAGCGCTTGTGCCCTTTCTCTTCTGTGCTCAGCTCAGAAAGATGCAATGCATACAGGCCCTGGGTGTGTCTGTGAGCATAGTGACTCCCCTAGAGTGCCATTAAGAACTGGCAACATTAGTGTAGTTGAAACAAATGATGAAAGTGTTTTCCAGAGGCCATTTGCAATATGCTTTTAATTCTTCCACTTCATAAAACCAACTCACTTTCCAGTTTTGTGGGTGCTATTAAAGAAACCAGCATAATCCCAGACAAATTCATTTATCAAGCATTTAATTGAAAAGTGCCAAAGCTGCTCTATTTAGCAGGACTTGCCTCATACAAGCAGAGCTTCTAAAATGTCCCAGAGCTTCTACTTAGCTCCGTTTCACTTCTTGCATAAGATGGAATGTGTTGTGTAGCCAGAAGGCTATAGATAAACAGGGGGTTACACTAATGACATTAAGCTTAAAATCACTCTTCAGGATTGACATCACTAATTGACTTGAGGGCTTTTTAGTGTAATCAGCCCTCTGCTTTGTAAAGTATTTCATTTAAAGAAGTGAAGGGTCAAATGGTACAGAAGAATCTTGCTGTTTTAGAAGTAAGTCTAAGTGTTTCCCATTTTTGAATCTGCATATACCATGAAAGAAAGTGAAGTTGCTCAGTTGTGTCCGACTCTTTGCGACCCTGTGGACTGTAGCCTACCAGGCTCCTCCATCCATGGGATTCTCCAGGCAAGAATACTGGAGTGGGTTGCCATTTCCTTCTCCAGGGAATCTTCCTGACCCAGGGATCAAACCTGGGTCTCCCGCATTGCAGGCAGATGCTTTAACCTTTGAGCCACCAGGGAAGCCATGGAGTGGCAGCTAAAGAGGACAGAAGGAGAGATGCAACTGATAATGAGGAACATGTGAGTCAGAATATGTTTTTGTCCTGTTATTTTAAGGGAGGCTTCCTTCAGAGAAAGTCATGAGAGTTCATTATAAACCGATCTTCTCTGGGAAGCTGATTTGTGACCACATATTTCAAACTGACACAATTAGGTTAGAAAGCAAAGTACCATCACATTAGACTGGAAAAATAATTTCAGGTTGAAAGGAAAGCAATAAGTTTTGGTGAGGAGGGATCTTTTTTCTTTTTGTTTGGGTTTCTTGACAGTAAACTGCAGTGTGAGTTATCGTCAGTGTTTTGCAATATAACAATGTGACTTATGTCTGTCTTCCTGCAGAAAGAACTAGCTCTTTGAATCTGCTAGTAAAATGCAAGGTGATAAGCAGCCCTTCAATACACCTTCTAATTTTTTAAATGCCAGCTGTAATAAAATTGAAGTCAGGTTTCAGTCAGGCTGCATGTTGATTCAAGATAGCTAAAACTTCTCAGAATGTCTTCATATCTTAAATCAACCCCAATCTGTTAAACTCTCACACTTAAGAAATGTCTTACTGGATCATGTAATGTTTTAAGGGGGTTAGAAGCAGATGTACAGCCTGTGGCTTAGAAGTGAGCCAGCAGTTTAAATCAAACTTGGTGTGATGGTTACTGACCGGATTGGATTCTAAAGGCCAAAGATTGAGTAGGTCATCAAGAAAGATTTCCCTTCTGACTACAGCCTGGAAGCCTGTAAATCCACAAAACAACATGTCTTGCAGCAAAGACCATTAGTTTCATTTAGGGACAGCATCCTGGAAGCTTTGAAGGCATCTTTAAAGGAAAAAAAGAAGGAAGCCTGTCCCTGCTGAGAGCTTGTGGAAGGAAAGAAGTAACAAAACATTTGAGTCAACCATGATCCACTCCCCTTGCGGGCCATTTCCCCAGCGCTCTCTTTTACAATAGCAGTGATACTGAAGCAGGGATTCCTTTCATTCCTTCTTCTGAAGACTCTTCCTCCACAGTCATAATACAGAAAAGATGTTTTCAGTACCCAAAGAGAGAAAGATCCAAGAGAGGTCTGGAGGCCTTTTTCAGTTTGGTTGTTGGTCATGGATTTCACCCCAGCCCTCTTATGAAATATATCCACTATGCTCAGAAAGAAAACACTTTCAACAACAAGGAAGGCCACTGATTACTGATAGTTTTGGCAGCAGTCATTTCTTGCTTTAAAGTCATAAATATCCTAACTGATGATGCCCTTATCAGAGAGGACAGAGAGAGAAAGAGAGCTGATGGTCAATAAATTAAGGCTCTAATATTCAGTTCAAGAGCCAACAGTTGATTACCCATGAGTGGATCAGCTACACTGTAGATTCTCCATTCAAATATGGGACTGACCTTTAGCAGAGTGTGGAACCTAAAATAAAAAAGAATGGTCTTTTTCACATTGGGTGGCCTGGGATGAAATTCTGGCTCTGTCATTTTCTAGCAATATGATCTTAGACAAGTTACCCAATTTACCTGAGCCTCAATTTCCTCATCTGTAGAATGGAGATAGGTTACCTGCCAGTTCCTGGCATCTCACAGACAATTAATGCTGGGTAGGGTTCCCAAGATTACCAGACTGGGTCTGGTTCCCAAGTCAAGAATGATGAAGGCAGAAGGAAAAAAAACTAGTGAAGATATATGTCTAAATTCATCTGTGTGTTTTGAAGCCTTATAAGTAAGCTTTGGATTATCAGTGATGCTTTTATAGTTTACACTATTTTCTCTTCCATTCAATAATCAAAATTGCACAGTTTTGCTTTTGAGGTGCTGTTAAGAAGTTCCCTGTTGTATAGTTGGAACCAAGTCTGTTACCATATGGGGCTTCCCTGGTGGCTCAGTGGTCAAGAATCCACCTGTCAATGCAGGAGACCTGGGTTCGATCCCTGGGTTGGGAAGATCCCCTGGAGTAAGAAATGGCAACCCACTCCAGTATTCTTTTGCCTGGAGAATCCCATGGACAGAGGAGCCTGTGGGGCTATAGTCCATGGGGTCTCACAGAGTCTGATGTGACGGAGCACAACAACAACATAATTGGAGGGCTTCCTAGGTGGCTCAGTGGTAAAGAATCTGCCTGCCAATGGCAGGAGATGCAGGAGACATGGTTTGATCCCTGGGTTGGGAAGATCCCCTGGAGGAGGAGATGGCAACCCACTCCAGCATTCTTGCCTGGAGAATCCCATGGACAGAGGAGCCTGGCGGGCTACAGTCCATAGGGTTGCAGAGTCAGACACGACTGAAGCGACTTAGCATGCACGCATGCCCTGTTACCATATAAGGTGCACTGACCTAAGAGACATATTATTCCCACAGGAAAGCTGTGCCTCTAGACTGTGTGCGTCGAGCCAGGATAGTGATTACCCTCTGGAGAAGACTCTGAACAGCTGTCCTGTCAAATCTGAACGCGAAGCCCTGCTAGTTGGTAAGGAAGTGAATACATTCAATGTATAAAGTGCAGTGGAGTGGGGGAAAGGAGTAACCTAAGATGAATGAGCACATACCAAGTGTTCATGAGGCATGCCAGTGCAAGAACCCAGAGTCCTGAAGATGATAGGATAAGGACAAGTACAGATTTCAGTCAAAGTGGTAACGGCATCTCCCAGCCCTCTTCAAGCTTCTGGTGGCCACTGCCACATCAAGTGTGTCCGTATAAGCACTATGCTAAGAGGGGGTCTGCTAGAGAAACATGTGGTAGATTTTTAAAAGATAGGTGAGCCCTCTCACTCCCTCTCAAGGGGCAGTGCAGACATTGTTTGGCAGAGAGCTTTCCCAGATGAGCCTCATATCTTCCCAGGTTACTGGCAGGCAACCCAGGAGGCTGTCTATGGGGTGTTTGAACACTGATGGGCTCTGATGAGACAAATGCTAGAATTGCTCTCACTACATAGAAATTGATTGACAGAGGCAAGATAGCATCAGTGGTTAAGGAATCAGACAGAACTGGCTTCCTGTCTTGACCCCTCCATTTCCATCATTGAGTTTCGGTTCCTCCATCTTCAAAATGGGAATAATATTAGCTATCTCAAAGCAGCTGTAGGTATTAAATACAACAATTCATCTAAATCACTTAACACAGTGTCCAGCCCATAGCAAGCCCTCAATGAATGAGAACCATTTTGCACTTAACGGCACTATTCACGAATGGCTTGTTGACTTTACATTCTGTTTGGAAAACAGTGGCAGATGGAGGTCTGAAAATATTCAGTCATTTAAAAAAGGGCTGATCTTGGGCCTTAGCAGATAATCCCAGCTGCCTTCTAGGAATCTGAGCTGCACAATAGTCCCACCCCAATCTCGAAAGTTCTCCACACTAATTAGCTTCTGCATATTTTGAAGATATATCTGCCTCCTTCGGTAATGGATATTATATTCAGATCTAACACTTTGATATGATAATAAAGATGCACAGGGGATCTGCCAGTGAGTCTTCAAGAAGAGTGACAACTTATTTCCGTTTTCCAACTCAAAGTTCTTTAACAAATTGGCATGGCAACAGGGAGACCTGTCAGAGGAGAGCCATGGGTAGGAGGAAGCCTCTGAAAATGGATAGTTCTAGAAACAAAGATTCTTAAGTGTTTCATGTTTTGTTTTGTATTTTTAAAGAAAGAAGTCTTGAGCTGACAGAAAGGAAGATCTATTTTTTTAAATTGGTTATTTGGGTGTGAACCCACAAAAACTACTTCATGTTTTGAAACCTCTGTAGTTATTTCTTGGCGTTTGACAGCCTTTCTTGGTCATAGCATCTAGAATTCCTTTGAGCATGGACTGTATTCTTCAGAATTTAAGTTTCTGAGCTTGAGTCAGTGTTTGGAAATTCAATTTACCAAGTCATTTAAGAGGAAAGTAGTGTTATAAGCAATAGTATCCATTTTGAGTAGAGTTTCGAATCCTACAATCAGTTCTTCCTGGATCCTCCAACCCACCCACTTGCCATCTGTATTTGGAGGATTTTTGCAAAGAACTTATTTGTACTTCAACCTACCATTTGAACTTGTGATATGCTTCGTCAATTGCTTAAAGGGATAGACAAATTGTAGTTTTACAAACCAAATCGAAGTTAGCTTTTGTTTCTTGCCAGTTTTCAGTAAGCTCAATTCTGAATCCATGAGATATACCTAAGATTTTATGAAAAGAGATGAATTTAAAAAAAAAACATAGTAGACTTTTGAACAATTTATATTCTACCTGTTGCCAGAGAAAGTAGTATTAGCACAATTAACCTGATGGCCAAAATAATCAAGGCAATGTATGTAGCCGCCAGTCCCCCCAGAGTTATGCTGAGTAGCAGTCATGCACATTCCTGGAGGCTATAAATTGCTATAAGAATTCTGATACTGGAAGAGATTCAGGGCTCTGAGGACAAACAGAATGCTAGTCATCACCTGAGTGAATGAAATGTTTGTCTTTTCTTTACAGAGCTACTCACAGAATAAAACCCAAATACAATCAACAGATTCTCTTGTGAGAAGCACAAGTTTAATCAGGCAAAGTCCATGATTTGTACTTTTGCTACGACAGCAAGACATGATTAAATGCATAAGAAGCTAAAATCCAATGTAAGACAGTGCAGAAGAACTGCAAAATACCCAGCACAATCGAAATTCATTGTAAAGTTTTAAATTCATTGTAAAATGTAGAACTCAAATGGCATTTAGCCATCAGGAATGATGGGAGTGACTCCTCAAATGCCAGATTTTTCTCCAGGTGGTATAGGGCAGTGAGAGGCAGTCCACAGAGTGGTTGAGAGCAACTGTTTGGGTTCAAATGCCTGCCGCTTACCAGCTATGTGACTTAGGGCAAGTTACTTAAACATTCTGTGCCTCAATGTCTCCTCATCTGTGAAAGGGGAATGGTAATACCTATCTCACAGGGTTGTTGTGAAGATTAAATGAGTGTGTGTGTATATATATATGTAAACTTAGAAGAGTACCTGATATGTAATATGGTGTACATATGAGCTAACTCTTGCTAGACACTATCATGTGGCATCTCAGCGAATACAACGCTCAAGTGTAACCTCCATGCTATTGTGTTTATAGGAATTATCTCCACATTCCTTCATGTCCACCCATTTGGAGCAAGCATTGAATATATCTGCTCCTACTTGCACCGTCTTGATAATAAGGTATGTGGGGTCCCGAGATGGGCATGCAATGCGATGTAGGATTCTTTGTGAACAGGTGGCCTCACTCTTCTCAAGCACAAATAAGTCACTAGTAATCACTGTAAGGAAAATTCCTTCACCTATTCTCTCACTGTGATCCAGCATCAACTTTCTCTCTTGCAAGTAGGGTGGCCATCTGTCCCTGTTTGCCTGGGGCTGAGGGGTTTCCTGGGACTTGGGACTTCCAGTGCTGATACCGGGGAAGTCCTAGGCCAATCTGAATGAGCTGGCCACCCTACTTCCAAGATACATCTTAGAAGAATTTTCCTCCTTTTTCTTAATTTACATATCAGATGCTAATTAAGCATTATTTCTCACCAATCAAACTTCTGCCCTGGGCCTTTAGACATTAGCAAATGTAAATTTTCAATTGGAAGTCTTACTCCAACCACCTCCCGGACTGTTGAGATCACCACTGCCATTATCTAAAATGACACAACCAGGCAGGGACACAAGAAGTTGGAACAATGAGTCTGTAATACAGACTGAATGTTTGCTCACAGCTGATCTCATGGACCAGTTTCTTCCCTGGATGCCACCTGTAGGGAACTCACAAAGCCTCGGGAGCAAGGGTAAGTGCCAGTTACCTAGAAAGTCAAGGATGCATGCCTCGTATAGACAGGAGGGGGCATGTGACCCCTCAGAATAAATAAAGTCCTGATAGATTTCTTTTTCAGAAGCAGAATTCAGTTAAAGCTGTTCATGGATTGTACTCACTATTTCACAGGTTCTGGGCCTTTTGACAAGTGCCATTGGAATATAGATTCCTGACAGTCAGCTGTCCAAAGTGTTAAGCCATTTAAGAATATGTCCACTTAACAGAGGCACTGGCCCATTTGGAAATCCAGAAGGTGATTCATCCTCCTCATGGCATTTGTTTTAGTTCTAGCTAGCACTCCCCTGTCATTTATCTCTGGGCAGAGATGCTATTCTGCAATTAAGTGGCTGGCCCATTTGACAGTGAAAGGAGGAATGGAATGTGAGCACCAGGAACAAGGGATCCATTGAAGTGATTTGAAATTGAACTCTGTGTCAATAAAAACAATCTTTTTTTTTAACTGCAAAAATAATGCAAACATTATCTTTTAAATGTAAGCAATATAGAACTACAGTAAAGGCAAATGCACAGTTCCCTGCAAGGCCACCTCTCAAGGATAACCATCATTGGTGGTTTGGCATAGCTTATTCAGACTCTTTTGTATACATCTGCTGTACCTATATTGTATGTATATATCTATAAACAGTATAGATACATGTTTTTTTGTGGTGAGGATTCAATTCTACAGCGTGCTTCTTTCACTTGACTGGATACAGCCCGCCACTAGCACGGGGACAAAGCCTGACCTGACTCCCAGTCTAGTGCCAGTTCCTCCTGGGCAGCTTCGTGCTGGGGTAGTGCCAGGGCCTCCCAAGGAGAGTCTGCAATGGTCCCAATGGAACCTGGGGGCCCCTCCTACCAGCTTTAGGAATGTTCAGGGTGGCAGCAACTTGGGGTTTCTTTACAGATCCCCTAGTGCTCTTCAGTCAGGTCCTAGTGCCCGAGTTCAGTTAGGAAAGTTGCTACTGACATAAAGATGACTGCATGAAGCAAGCCCTAAGAGTCCACAGATTTGTTTTTGTTTTTGTATTGATATGTATGTGTGAGAGAGAGAGAGAAGTGGGAACACAGAGCTATTTATTCCTGTCACTTTTCCTTTGAAAACTGACATGTGTGAAGACTTCTGCTTTGGTGGCAGCCATTTCTGCCTCCCTCCCCTCCCCAAAGGGTTTGCAGCTTCAGTGGACCTGAACATAACATCACCAGCACTGATAAGCCATCATTCAGCTGGCTGCAGACCCAAGGCTCTCCACACGACTGACACCAGCTCTTTCCCAGAGAAAGCTCGGTGGCGATCAATCTCAAAAACATCCTTCTAAGTGAAAGGAACTAGTCACGAAAGACTATAGATTGTACGATTGCACATGTATGAATTTTCCCCCCAGAATGTAAAACGACGGTGAAAAAACCCGAGTCTGGGTTGGGGAGTAAGGACACAAAGGAACACAAAGGGACTTTGGGGGAATGTTCTAAAACTGAATTGTGGTGACAGTTGGATAATTGTATAACTTTACTAAGATTCATCAATGTGCACATAAAAAGTAGGTAAATTTACTGTATGTAAATTATACCTAAATAAAGCAGTTATGAAATACAGAAACAAAAAGAAAGCTCAGCGGACTCAGGTGGTCATAGCAGAAGAAGGCTTCCATCTGGAATCCACTCAACCAACCACATATGCAAGGGAGGGGAAGGTCAACCCCACGCCCAGCACACACATGTGCACATCAGCTTTCTGAAGCAGTACTAGGGGGAAAGCCAGGTTAGGAAGGTGGGGCTGGTTTTGAATGGAGATGTCCTCTCTCTCCCACAGATCTGTACCAGTGATGTGGAATGTCTCATGAGCCGACTCCAGCACACCTTCAAGCAGGAAATGACTGGAGTGGGAGCCAGTCTGGAGAAGAGATGGAAATTCTGTGGCTTTGAGGGCTTGAAACTGACCTGAATCCCTTTGCCTAACAACCTGGGATCCTGAAAATACATGTGTGTTGGACAAGCTTTTAGAAAGTGATTTGTATTTTCAATGCTTTTCAAGTGGAAATTGCTTTAAATTTGTCAGTTCATTCCTGGAATATCTTTTGAGTTAAAATAAGGATCCTAGAACAGCACTTCAAGCTACAGGCCCTAAAAGAAGTCGACTTAAACCACAAGTGCTGTAACTTCCTCTCTTTCTGTCAATTGGTTGTCTTTTTTTATTAGTAGTATTAAAAAGGCCTGAGGCTAATGTGTATTTAGGGTGTTTTCAGTGTCTGTACTACTGTTGTAGACTTTGGTATTTTTTAAACACTGTTAACTGAAATGTTTTGATGATTTGTACGTGATTTGTGTTTCGGAACTTCTCTTTACATTAATGTTGCTACTGGTGAGAGGAATGACAGGAGCACTAGGGACTCCATAACTGACATTGTCTTTCCAATCCCCAGTAGGCCAGTGAGTGAATAACGCATCAGTGTCTTCTAGAAGGTGCTTGACCAGGTTCACCTTTTAAAAGACAAAGCATGGTTTGTGGCTTTTTGCAAAATTACTGTGAACCAAAAGTTGACAAATGTTTCAGAGTTATTTTCTCTAATGTTTATTTCAAAATTAAAAAAAACCAATGTATTCATGGAAAGCAAGTGTCCAGTATGACTGGCATGTGTATGTGGTATTCAGAATCACCTTGTAAATAGTTTGCTTTTCAAGGAGGGCATGTTTTCTATGAATTAAAACATACCTGTGTGCTCGCCTTCACACAAACACACACACACATACACATTGGCAGGAGTTTATTTTAATATGCTTTCTCCTCTGGCCTTCTGACAAAGTCTGGTGGTCCCTTTTCTTTTGCTATCAGTGTGTTGAATTGCAAACCATGTACTGCTGTAAATACTATGTTTACTTTATGCTGAATGTTTGCAAACAGTTGATAGGAGTATTAATAGAGAATTCTTCATAATGGATAAATAATGAGCTAGGGTGTGTGAAGCTTCATGAAAATAGGTCAGCTCCACCTGGAGTGCTGAGTGCTGAGAACAAGTCCAGTTGTGCGTGGACCAGTCAGAAGTCTTGTTTGATGGGAAAGAAAGGGAAAGGATGAGGACTGGAGGCTTATATCTTGAGGCAGAGATGGTCTTTTCTTCTGTGGTGGTGGTGGTGCTTATACTAACATCAGCATGCCCTCCCTTGAGTCTTGATTGAAAAGAAGAGAATGTACTAAGTAAGCAAAGCCAATGAAGAGTATTTCAGGAAAATACTTTGTAAATCAGATGTCAGTAGTGTTCAAAGTTGTATTTTTAAAAGATAAATATTCCTTTTTATACCTCAGTTTGGTGTCCTGTTTTGAATTTTTTGCTCTCTAATCCTTTAGTAAATCATCTCGACTTCCTCCTTTGAGTTACCAGAATATTGGAAGAAGATGCTAAACCTTCTGCTTTGACAGCTAGAAATAGGATTCCACAGCAGCCCATTCATGCTGAAAGCTGGCTTCCCCCTAAGTACCCAGCTGTGGCACCAGCAGGAAGCGAAGGTTATTTTTACACTAGCTTCCTCACTGAAGCATCTCTGTCATTAACACTACAGAAAGCTTTGATTCATCAGTCTCAGGGGTCCTGGAATGCCTTGTTTAATAACATCTATGAAATCAGGGGAAATTTGCCACTTATCAATTATTTCTTATTTAAATAAGTTAAATAAAATGCATTTAAAGCAACACCCAGGCCGCTTGTTCTCCTTTCCTTGATCCACTTGTAGTATAAATGTTCTTTTCCTATTATTCCTGCCAATTTAGTCCAGGAGTACTGCTCCCAACCTGCTTGAATATACTAGTTGCGATGGTGAATTTTGTGTCTCAAGTTAGCTACACTGTAGTGCCCAGTTGCTTGGTCCAACACCAGTCTAGATGTTGCTGTGAAGGTATTTCTGAGATGTGATTAACATTTAAACCAGTGGACTTTGAGTAACATATCTTACCCTCCATAATGTGGGTGGGCCTCATGCAATGAGTTGTGGAGAAAAGAATTGTGCCTCCGGATTTCTTTGGACTCAAAACTGCAGCATTAACAGAAGCCAGAATTTCTAGACCGTCAGCCAGTCCTACAAAATACCAAACTTGGCAACACCCACAATCACATCAGCCAATTCCTATTTAATATATATACATACACACACACACACATATACATATGTGTATACACATACATATATACATATATATGTATATATACATCTGATTGGTTCTGTTTTTTGGAGACTCCTAATGCAGCAGTCCAGAGTTGTTAAAACATATAAAAATAGAGTATGTTTGTATTATAGTACGTAATCAAATTGCAGCACATACCATCTCTCACAATCTTTTTCATTCATCATAGAAATCTATTAAAGAAGCTACTTTTTTCCTTACAACTGCCCAGTGCTATTTATTGTTCTGTTGTTCCTCCTGAATTTTGAAATTTTACTGTTTTGTTATTTTGAGGAGATACAGGAGTAGATACAGGAGTAGATTTTCCCAGATGAAAATGAATAGAAGCATTCTTTTATTTTACAAATGGCTATTTCATCTCTCTTCCTAGTCCTGTGACATTGCCAGTTCTGTTTTTTTTTAAATATTACCAAGTGGCTTATTAAATGTCTCTCGTGCAAATGGAAAAGTTAGTTTTCAGAGAAAATTGGACACGAATCTATATTCAAGTTATACAGTGTTTCATATTTAATTGTGCCCCCAAATGTATGCTTTTCATATAGTGCAGAATAAACTGTGTTACTTGAAAAGACAGCATAGATGTGCAAGACCTTTTGACTCACCTGGTAGGACTGGGTGAGCCCTGGGGATTCTTAGGTGTCTTGGACAATCTATCAAAAAGACCTGGATTCACTTTTCACCACAACTACTACTATCTACTGAGCATCTGTTATGCTGCATAAAGTCACTGTGTGTCTTCAGGCCATTTACATGGACACGATGGAAGCTTCCATTTTTTAAATTAAGGAGAAACAGTACCTCCTTAGAGAGATGTGGTAAAGATTCAACAAGATAGTGTCTGTAAATGCTCAGCCAGTGCCCAGCCCAGAGTGTGTTCACAGTAGACTTATGATTTTATGATTATGGTTCAGTCAAAAGTGATTGCGAGTCATGACCTTGCTCTCATTTTAGGAAAATGTTTTGGGGTTCACACCTAGAATTGTGAGGCTACATCATGTTACTGAGCCTCAAGAAAGGAAATTCAGCTGTTTAAACACATTCAGAACACTGACTCAGTCCCGGGCACTCTGCCAGACACTGGTATGCAAAAGGAGCATGGCTGGCCCTTGCCCTCGGGGAGCTGGAAAGGTAGGCTTTAACACACAGCTTAAATCCTTCATCCCTGGTAAAACTGTGAGATGTACATAGCGCTTCACTGTTTCAACTAAGACTCTGAGATGAAAAGTTCCTAAAAGGCAGAGATGAGATTTGAATCTTCGTCTGTCTAAATGAAAACTCAAAACTTTCTATTGGCCCAATATCTTATTTAACCTTCATATCAGCCTAATTGGTAAGAAGTAGTGGTAAGCCCTACATTGTAAATACATTCACATGCCATTCACACGCACACGCCTTGGTCCTGGAAATTCAAATGGGAACAAAAATACAATCTCTTCCTTCAAAAGTGGACACTCTGGTGAGGATGCTAAAGGGCATAATTATGTACAAGGTGCTGCAGGAGGGACATCGAGGAAGGCTTCACAAATGTCTGCAAGCGTGAAGTATGGTAACAGGAGAAAACAGGCTCAGAAAGGTTCAATTATTTGCCCAAGATACATAGCTAGTCAGTGACAAAGTCCAGGATTTGAACCCAAATCTGCCTGGTTCCACTTATTCTCGCAAAGAGTCAGACATGACTGAAGCAACTTGGCACACATGTGCACTCCAGGCTTTAGGACCTTACGGAGATGATCTCAGATTTGGGTGGAAAATGGGATGTAGGGCATCAGAGAGACTGCCCCCTACCCGTGTTCACTCCATGTCTTGTTTGAATATTAGATTGCCATAAAATTAATAGGCCTTTGGACCTTTGCCACCTTAACTGATTAATATTCCCCAACGAATACCTAACATTGTGCTTCAAAGTGTTTTCAAAGCAACTTCTGTACGTAGACATTGTGTTATCTGATCTTCACAACACCCTCGGGCAAATGGTTCCCTTCCCATTATTGTCACGAAGGAAAACAAGTCTCGGAAGAAGAGCCATATCCTAGGTCACACGGCTACATGGATGGTGGAGCTGGAGTAAGAATGCAGGACTCCTGAACCCTCCCAATTTCCACTCCCTTCAGCTCCAGCCTCTGCCTAGTATGGCTGAGAAAATGTCAAGGAGAGGTTCTTAAGTTTTGGTGCCATGTATCCCTTGGGAAATCTGGTGACGCCTATGAACACTATCAAAATAGCACTTTTAAATACATGAAATAAAAAGGAACCAACTGTACTGAAATAATACCACTATCAAAACACATATGTGACATAGTAACATACGTGCTCCTGTAACACATTAAATAACAATGAGTAATGACAGCTCTAATAACTATCATAATTTTGAAGTACATGAACATAAATATTTCCAAAAAATGCAATAACTTGTGATATGATAATATCACACTTGTGGAAAAATCAAGGGACTGCTAATACCTCCGCATTTTGTTTGCCTACATTTATAATGGAAGAAAATGCCAAGTCTCAGTTAGAGGTCAGTGGAAATCTAAACATATTTTTTCCATCCAAATTCACATGCTTTGTAAGTTCTTCCCACAGTCTCTAAGTTAAAAAAAAAAAACTCATAGAGGAGGTTGATGAAATGTGAATTGAGAGCCCCCAAAGTGGGACCAGGATTAATTTCACTAAATATATTAGTGCCATCACATAGCACCAGTAAATTTTATAAATGATAGAAATACTGATTTTTTTGGTACATTTTGAAATGGTGAAATTCGAAGTCAATGCAAAGCTGGCAGGAGGGTCCCCCAGCCTGTATTTCTGGGTGAAGAAGTGACAGATGAGCTTCAGTATGAGCAAACAGAAAGTAAGGCATTTAGGAAACAGTGAGCCAAATGCTATTCACAAGATGTTAGTCTCCAAACCATCAGTTGCGGCACAGGAAAGGGAACAGTTGTTGGAGAGATGTCCCTGAAGACATCTGTCCAACGTGTGGTTGGAATCATAAAAAGACAACAAATTCTAAACATGTTAAAAAATAGAAACAAAATACAAGACATCATCTTATTCTCATTTTTTTAACAAAAGTTTCATACCCACATCAGTACAACAGTGTGTTTCCATGCGGCTGGGCCTCCAGACATGAAATTCAACATTTCAGTTCAAATGTTGCTCAAGTCATTTTGTCCAAGACACTTCGCCAGCCAGTAGGGAATCCAAGGATGAATATGACAGGGTACCTACCCTTGAGTTTGAAGAGGAGTTCTAAGAAGGAAGACTGCTGGGTTTCAATAACAAAATATGTTCTATTGTGTGGACCAGAACCATATAGCCTGAGAAAAACCTGGAATGTTGAATTCAGTGTTTTTCACATAATAAGTTCCTTTACCCTCCCCTCTCCTGCTCCCTCTCCCTCCGCCTCTCTCTTTCACACACACACACACACACACACACACACATACATGCACACCTGTCTGCAGCACTTGGCACCACCAGTATTACAATCATGCTTTATTTATTCAGCAACAGAAGACACTGAAGTATTTAAGTGAGTTTACAGGATAACTGAAACATGAAACATCCTTCCAATATCAAGTTTTACTTTAAAAATCATTTTAAATGAAAACACTTCTAGGATGTTTTACATCCATTTCCATAGTGTTAGAGGATGCTGGACCTGTCCTGACCTTGCTGTGATGGCGCCATATTGAATCATCATAACAACTTAACTAAAAAACGTTAGTTACAAGAAAAATTGCTGAGAAAAGAATATTCTAGAAATGCTGCAGAGGGGGGCAGGCACTTTTAGCCCTTCAGACAGTTGAGATTCTGAGTAATCTGTATCTAGTGGTCCTACAGGCAGCTCTTAGCCCCAGCATTTCTAGAATGAAGAGCCTGTGTTAGCATAGGTAGGTAGTGCTACTGGAGGCTGGTTTTAGCCACTCAATGAGGAAGGATGTATATCAATGGAATCAGCCAGATTCACCAATCTTGTCTTACTATTCACCAACCTCTGCCCAAATATGCTAATGAGAAATACTACCATGAAATGACAGCTTGGTTTATCAGACAGCTAACTGAAGCAAATTGGACTCCTTGGTTCTGTCACTGGCCCCGAACCCTTAGGCAATTTACTCAGCCTCTGGGTCCCATGAGAGGATGGAAGAGACGATGCTTGCATTGCTGGCTAAGCTTTTCTTTCTCGCTCAGCTAATAGAACCGAGTAGGGCCATGACAGAGTCCCTCAGCCTGTAGCGGCCCAGGTTGATGAGCTTGTGTTCTGGCCAGTGTTCAGAAAGTGAATCTGCACTGTTTTCAACTTGGCAAGCCAGTGGCAGCGCAGGGCTCATAGCACATGAGAATCCTGAGGGACAAAGGTGGAGGGAGGCACAAGTAGAGAATTTTCGCTGCCATCCTCTCCCATGTGAACCCCCAGGCGACTGTATTTACTCCCTTCTGCCCCCAATTAGCCCATGATTCCCCCCTCCTTCACTCGGAAAGGCACAGGGACAAAATAAAATCATACCTACTGCAGACACCAAGCCCCAGGGCCAGTGTGGAATCAGAATTTCTGTGGTCACCTGAGCATAACTCTTTGCTGCGTCCAGCAAGGCAATCAGAGCCTCTAGCAGCAGCTGCTTCAGCTGGTTCTCATGCCTCAGGCCGTCCTCTGCAGGGGAGTAAAGGAAGCCTGTTGAGTCTGTGTGACTCCCAAAGCAGGTTATTCTCATGCAACTCACTGTAGTGACAGTGGCCTGGAATGGAAGCATCCTGGCTTATGTTCACAGGGAAGCAGGTATGTCTCACTCACATAAAGGCTATGGGTCCAGAAATAAACACTCAGAGTAGGATGGAGTGGCCCCTCTGGTTCTTCATTTCTCTGTGAAATATCAGGACATCAACATGCATATTGGTTCCTAATAAATGTTACCCTGAATATACACACTACCGATCCCAAGAGACACAAATGCCTTCTAAGTAGTGCTCCCATCTTTTACCTATCCAGTTGGTTGCTGACTGACTAGTACACACGTCAGCTTTAACAGCCTATCCCATGGGCTCTTGCCCTTTTTAGCCCTAAGAACCTTCCTTCCCTGGCCAGGAGGCAGTACTGCACTGAGGGTGTGCCTTGCTCACCCCAGGGCTGAGACTCAACTAATTTTAGTTAGATGCAGGCAGCTGGCTCATGGTTCTCGTGGATCACCGGGCATATTGGCACAGGGCAATCATGTTGTACTTCTCACTGTCCCTAGGGCTTCAGCATTTGCTGTTGTCAAGCGAAGTCATCCTCAACGTACCATTCTGCTCAGGAGACAAGGGAATGCCAAGGTCTCAACCAAGAACCTCAAAGCAGACCAGATTGCCTGATTCCCCTGGTCCTGAAAGTTCCTTTAAAACTCCCCCCAAAAGGGAAAAGCTAAGCAAAAATGAAAATGAATACAAAAATTTGTGCTACTGGACTTCTTTGGCTGTGCAGTAGTTAAGACTCCACGCTCCCATTGCAAAGAGCTCAGGTTTAATCCCTGGTCAGGGAACTAAGGTCCCACATGCTATGCAGCCCAAACAAAAAGTTTATGCTATCTCCCAGTGTTCGTAGCAGCCTTAGTTACAAGTGCCAAGACAGGGAGACAACCTAAGCATCTATCAACACATGAATGACTAAAAGACACACACACACATACATATACACACAATGAAATACTACTCAGCCACGAAAAGGAATGAAAATTTGCCATTTGCAGCAACATGGGTGGACTTAGAGGGTATTATGCTAAGTGAAATGTCAGACAAAGACAAACACTATATGATATCACTTATATGTGGAATCTAGAAAACACAACAAACTAGTGAATATAACAAAAAAGAAGCAGAATTACAGAGAACAGAATAGTGGTTACCAGTACGGAGGAAGGGGAGAAGCACTATAGAAGTGGGGGAGTGGGAGGTGCAAACTGTTGGATGTAAGGAAGGCTCAGGGATGTATGGTACAACACGGAGAATATAGCCATTATTTTGTAATAACTGTAAATGGAGAGTAACCTTTCCATTATATAAATTATATAAAAATAAAACATTTTAATGGAGGCCTTAAAATATATCACTCAAAACTAAGACAGTTTGAAGGGTGGCAGTGTTGCCACTGTTAACTCTGATGAGACACAAGGCTTGGACTTGCACTTTCCAGGCAAAATGAGATATTTGACCACCGTAAAGGTAGAGTTGTGTCTTCCCTGTAGCTCAGACGGTAAAGAATCTGCCTGCAAAGCAGGAGATCTGGGTTTGATCCCTGGCTCAGGGAGAGCCTCTGGAGAAGGGAATGGCAACCCACTCCAGTATTCTTGCCTGGAGAATCCCATGGACAGAAGAGCCTGGTGGGCTACAGTCTGTGGGGTCACAAAGAGTCAGACAAGACTGAATGACTAACACGACACTACACTGTGTGTTGTGATAATAATGATATAAAATATCTTAACTTATATTTAGAATTAAATAATCTAAATGCAACTATATTTCACCCAGTATGTCTATAAAGACAATGTAGGAAATATAAGAGTTGAGGACTTAGATATGAACCTCTTAATTAAATAGAAGAAGGTCTCATTAAAAAAAAGTCTTCATGCTATCCTGAGCATAAGGAAACAGGCACATCCTCTCTTCTGATGGGAGTGTGAACATTAAAACCTTTCAGAAGGGAGAAGCCTTTATAAGTGCAATCATATGTTACTCTAACAATTTCACTTCTAGAAATCTATCCCTAAAAAATAGCAAAGTGCTAAGATGAATATGACAAGGATATTTAATAACAAATAATTAGAAACAACCCAGATGGGCAAAATTAGGGCAAAGAGAATACCATATAGCAATTAAAACCTATGTCAATATGGCAAGTGTTATGATATGTTCATTGTTAAGTGAGGAAAGTGGTCTGCTTCATATCTGCAAAGTATGCTGTAGGTTTTGTTTAAAATATGTTAATATATATACATCTGTGGACACACGCAAAGAAAGGACTGATGCCACCCTGTTAGCAGTGGCTGTTTCCAGATGGTAGACACAGAGGGAATTTTTCTGTGGTGTTCTGTTTTCCAAATGTCTTATGTTGAATATGCATTACTTCTGTAATCAGGAAGAAGTTATTAAAAGAATATTTAAATGTGGAAGCAAAAAAAGTTATCAGATTGTACAGTATAACAGAGGTTCTAAGTCTAAATTGTAGGGTTTCCATTTTCAATCTTGTAGCAGCCATCTAGCCCTTCTCTCCCTGGGTGTACCTGGTTTCAGATTAAACGTCTCCTCCCTCTTTTTCCTGTTTTCTTCTTATCTGTGATAGGTTAGGAACCATGTCATTAAGCAATAAACGACTTAAACTAAGAAACAATTGAGTAAAGACCTGAAAGTTAAATCAGAGAAAATCACTGATTTATGACTTAAGAAAAAGAAATGCAAAAAATCAAAATGGCTGTCTGAGGAGGCCTTACAAATATCTGTGAAAAGAAGAGAAGTGAAAAGCAAAGGAGAAAAGGAAAGATATACCCATTTGAAAGCAGAGTTCCAAAGAATAAAAGGAGAGATAAGAAAGACTTCCTCAGTGATCAATGCAAAGAAATAGAGGAAAACAATAGAATGAGAAAGACTAGAGATCTCTTCAAGAAAATTAGAGATGCCAAGGGAACATTTCATGCAAAGATGGGCTCAATAAAGGACAGAAATGGTAGGGACCTAACAGAAGCAGAAGATATTAAGAAGAGGTGGCAAGAATACACAGAAGAACTATACAAGAAAGATCTTCATGACCCAGATAACCATGATTGTGTGATCACTCACCTAGAGCCAGACATCCTGGAATGTGAAGTCAAGGGGGCCTTAGGAAGCATCACTACATAATTAGCTTCCAACTAATATAAATAAATGAAAAAAAAAGGAAGCATCACTACAAACAAAGCTAGTGAAGGTGATGGAATTCCAGTTGAGCTATTTCAAATCCTGAAGAATAATGCTGTGAAAGTGCTGCACTCAGTATGTCAGCAAACTTGGAAAACTCAGCAGTGGCCACAGGACTGGAAAAGGTCAGTTTTCATTCCAATCCCAAAGAAATGCAATGCCAAAGAATGTTCAAACTACCACACAATTGCACTCATCTCACACGCTAGTAAAGTGAATGCTTAAAATTCTCCAAGCCAGGCTTCAGCAATACATGAACCATGAACTTCCAGATGTTCAAGCTGGATTTAGAAAAGGCAGAGGAACCAGAGATCAAATTGCCAACATCCACTGGATCATCGAAAAAGCAAGAGAGTTCCAGAAAAACATCTATTTCTGCTTTATTGACTATGCCAAAGCCTTTGACTGTGTGGATCACAACAAACTGTGGAAAATTCTGAAAGAGATGGGAATACCAGACCACCTGACCTGCCTCTTGAGAAACCTGTATGCAGGTCAGGAAGCAACAGTTAGAACTGGACATGGAACAACAGATTGGTTCCAAATAGGAAAAGGAGTACATCAAGGCTGTATATTGTCACCCTGCTTATTTAACTTATATGCAGAGTACATCATGAGAAACGCTGGGCTGGAAGAAGCACAAGCTGGAATCAAGATTGCCGGGAGAAATATCAATAACCTCAGATATGCAGATGACACCACCCTTATGGTAGAAAGCGAAGAAGAACTAAAGAGCCTCTTGATGAAAGTGAAAGAGAAGAGTGAAAAAGTTGGCTTAGAGCTCAACATTCAGAAAACTAAGATCATGGCATCTGGTCCCATCACTTCATGGCAAATAGAAGGGGAAACAGTGGAAACAGTGGCTGACTTTATTTTTCTGGGCTCCAAAATCACTGCAGATGGTGATTGCAGCCATGAAATTAAAAGACACTTGTCCCTTGGAAGGAAAGTTATGACCAACCTAGACAGCATATTAAAAAGCAGAAACATTACTTTTGTCAACAAAGGTCCATCTAGTCAAGGCTATGGTTTTTCCAGTGGTCATGTATGGATGTGAGAGTTGGACTATAAAGAAAGCTGAGCACCAAAGAATTGATGCTTTTGAACTGTGGTGTTGGAGAAGACTCTTGAGAGTCCCTTGGACTGCAAGGAGATCCAACCAGTCCATCCTAAAGGAGATCAGTCCTGGGTGTTCATTGGAAGGACTGATGTTGAAGCTGAAACTCCAATACTTTGGCCACCTGATGTGAAGAGCTGACTCATTGGAAAAGACCCTGATGCTGGGAGGGATTGAGGGCAGGAGGAGAAGGGGACAACAGAGGATGAGATGGTTGGATGGCATCACCGACTTGATGGACATGGGTTTGGGTGAACTCCGGGAGTTGGTGATGGACAGGGAGGCCTGGCGTGCTGTGGTTCATGGGGTTGCAAAGAGTCGGACACGACTGAGCAACTGAACTGAACTGATGACTCAGATTTTTACACCCAATTCTGTAACCTCAATTTCATGTCATACCTAAAAAAAGGCAAAAACTTTAACCTGGCATCAGAGAACGTCATATTTTAGCCAAAGACCTCATTTCTAATCTTTCTCACTTCTGCCATACTTCACACACCCTACGTAAGCCTAACGGAACTCCATGTGCTTCCTTCTACGTCCATAAACCCAAATACTACTCATTCTTCAAGTCCTGGCTCAAATGCTGTCTCCTCCATTAAGCCCTCCTGGATTGCCCTCACTCCCTTCCCATAGGTGAATGACTTCTCCCTTCTTTGAGCTCCCAAGAACCCTTCATCTGCACCTCCAAAGTAAGACTTAAGCACTGTCTACCTTGTAGTATGACCATGTACCTGTCATCCTCTGTACAAGGACCATATCTGATTCATTCACTCATTCACTCAGCAAATATTTATGGAGCATCTACTATATGCTCACAACTATTCCAGGCATGGATGATGCAACAGTAAACAATCAGAGAATACTCCTTGACCTTATTGAGTTTGTTTTTTTAGTGAAGGGGTTTCTCTTAGTCAGGTTGTGAGTGAAAGTCATTCAGTCGTGTCTGACTCTTTGCAACCCTGTGGACTATACAGTCCATGGAATTCTCCAGGCAGAATACTGGAGTGGGTAGCCTTTCCTTCTCCAGGGGATCTTCCCAACCCAGGGATCAAACCCAGGTCTCCTGCATTGCAGGTGGATTCTTTACCAGCTGAGCCACAAGGGAAGCCCAAGAATACTGGAGTGGGTAGCCTATCCCTTCTCCAGTGGATCTTCCCAACCCAGGAATCGAACTGGGGTCTCCTGCATTGCAGGTGGATTCTTTACCAACTGAGCTATCAGGGAAGCCCAGGTTGGTAAGGTCAGGTTGCCATATTGATAATAATATTGATAATATTTATATAGGGATATCAATATTGATATTATAATATTGATATGTAATATCAATAATATTGATAAGATACCATAGACTGGTTGGCTTAACCAATAGAAATTTATTTCTCACAGTTCTGAAGGTTGGAAAGTGCAAGATCGAGGTGCTGACTGATTCACTTCCCCAGTGAGGAGTTTCTTCCTGGCTTGCAGATATCAGCCATCTGACTGTGTCCCCACATGGGAGAACAGGAGAGGAGGTGGAGAGAATCAGACTCTTTGGTGTCTATTCTTATAAGGAGACTAATCCATCACGAGGACCCCACCCTCATGACCTCAGCTAAACCTAATTACTTCTCAAAGTCCTCATTGCCAAATACTATCACGTGGGGATTCAGGCTTCAACATATAAATTTTCAGGGATACAATTCAGCCCATAGCAGGAAGTAAGTAAATTATATAGTATACGGGAAGGTACTAAGTGTTAGGGGGAAAGGTAAAGAAGGGAAGGAGAATAGGGAATATTGTTGGGGGTATTAAATTTTAAATAGAATGAACACTTGAGAAAACATCATTCAAGCAAAGATTTTTTTAAAGATAAGGAAATGAGTTATGTGGATGACTGCTACTAGGTTGATGATGGAAACCTTACAATTTAGACTTAGAACTTGTGTTACTGTACAATCTGACAACTTTTTATGCGAGTGCAAAGATCCTGAGCAAGAGTTTACCTGAGGTAGTCAAGGAGCAGCAAGGAACACACTCTACCAGGAGTGAAGGTGAGGGAAGAAGATGAGCTGAGAAAGATAACAGGGCCCAGATCCTGTAGGCCAATATAGGCTACTATGAGGACTCTGGAGTTCATTCTGCGTGAAAAATGGAACCATCACAGGATTTTGAGCAGAGGAGAAACATAACTAACATTTTCAAAGGCTCACTCTGGATGCTAAGTGGAGAGTAGAGTGTAAGTGGTAAGGGAGGAAATAGGGAGACCAGGTGGAGGCTATTGCAGTTATCCCAGAGAGAAACAAAAATAGTTTTGAAGCATGGTAGTAGAATTGGAAGTAAATGAAGTGGAAAGATTCCAGGTATATTTTGAAGATATGAAATAAATGGATATAGGAGATAAGGGAAAGAGGGGAATAAGGAATAAATCTTCTGGGGTAAGCAATTAGAATTTATTACAATGGGAGAGATTGTGGAGGAGTAGATTTGAAAAGGAAGATCAGATTTGGGTGTGTTACAAAGACAGAAATATAGATCAATGGAACAGAATAGAAAGCCCAGAGATAAATCCACGAACCTATGGTCACCTTATCTTCGACAAAGGAGGCAAGGATATACAATGGAAAAAAGACAACCTCTTTAACAAGTGGTGCTGGGAAAACTGGTCAACCACCTGTAAAAGAATGAAACTAGAACACTTTCTAACACCATACACAAAAATAAACTCAAAATGGATTAAAGATCTAAACGTAAGACCAGAAACTATCAAACTCCTAGAGGAGAACATAGGCAAAACACTCTCCGACATAAATCACAGCAGGATCCTCTATGACCCACATCCCAGAATTTTAGAAACAAAAGCAAAAATAAACAAATGGGACCTAATGAAACTTAAAAGCTCTTGCACAACAAAGGAAACTATAAGCAAGGTGAAAAGACAGCCCTCAGATTGGGAGAAAATAATAGCAAACGAAGCAACAGACAAAGGATTAATCTCAAAAATATACAAGCAACTCCTCCAGCTCAACTCCAGAAAAATAAATGACCCAATCAAAAAATGGGCCAAAGAACTAAACAGACATTTCTCCAAGGAAGACATACAGATGGCACAAAAACACATGAAAAGATGCTCCACATCACTCATTATCAGAGAAATGCAAATCAAAACCACAATGAAGTACCATTACACGCCAGTCAGGATGGCTGCTATCCAAAAGTCTACAAGTAATAAATGCTGGAGAGGGTGTGGAGAAAAGGGAACCCTCTTACACTGTTGGTGGGAATGCAAATTAGTACAGCAACTATGGAAAACAGTGTGGAGATTTCTTAAAAAGCTGGAAATAGAACTGCCCTATGACCCAGCAATCCCACTTCTGGGCATACACACCAAGGAAACCAGATCTGAAAGAGACACGTGCACCCCAATGTTCATTGCAGCACTGTTTATAATAGCCAGGACATGGAAGCAACTTAGATGCCCATCAGCAGACGAATGGATGAGGAAGCTGTGGGACATATACACCATGGAATATTACTCAGCCATTAAAAAGAATTCATTTGAATCAGTTCTAATGAGATGGATGAAACTGGAGCCCATTATACAGAGCGAAGTAAGCCAGCAAAGATAAAGACCATTACAGTATACTAACACATATATATGGAATTTAGAAAGATGGTAACGATAACCCTATATGCAAAACAGAAAAAGAGACTCAGATGTATAGAACAGACTTGTGGACTCTGGGAGAAGGCGAGGGTGGGATGTTTCAAGAGAACAGCATCAAAACATGTATATTATCTAGGGTGAAACAGATCACCAGCCCAGGTTGGGTGCATGAGACAAGTGCTCGGGCCTGGTGCACTGGGAAGACCCAGAGGGATCGGGTGGAGAGGGAGGTGGGAGGGGGGACCGGGATGGGGAATACATGTAAATCCATGGCTAATTCATTTCAATGTATGACAAAAACCACTGCAATGATGTAAAGTAATTAGCCTCCAACTAATAAAAATAAATGGAAAAAAAAAAGAAAAAAAAAAAAAGATTTGGGTGTGTTAACTTTGAGATGCCTTTCTCTCTTTAAGGCAGAAATATCAAGAAGGCAGCTGGACAAAGGAACCTGAAGGTCAGAAGAAGTCCAAGATGAGGATATACAATCAAAATTGTCACCATCTTTTAGATGGCATTTAAAGCCTTGAAATTAAATGAAATTGCCAATGGAATGACAGAGCCCAAGAGAACTCTAAGGTTAAAAGATCAGGAATATAAAAAAAAAGTCAGCAAGTAATACTGAAAAGGAGCATTGAAAACCAAGAGAGTATAGCACCCTAGAAGTCAAGTGAAGAAAGTATATGAATGAAGAGAGAGTGAATGCTTCAAAATGCTGCTGAGAAGTCGAGTAATATGAGAACTGACCACTGGATCTAGCAATGTGAAGGGCACCGGTGGCCTTGCAGTTTCAGTAGGCAAGGGTACAAAAGCCTGACTGGAGGGGTTTTAGGAAAGAATGAAAAGATGGGGCTGAAGCTGAAGGGGAAAATCAAGTCAAGAGAGGATTTTTAAAGATAGAAAAATGACAATACTATTGCCTGCTGCTGCTGAGAATAATCAAGAAGATAGGGGAAATGGTCAATAAATGAGCTTGAAAAAGGTACAAAGTGAACTAGAGAGAAGGAAGGAAAAAATAAAAAGAGAAAAAGAGAAGGGAAACAGCAAAAGTGAGAGCCAGAGAGAATTAAACTTTTAAAGTTCGTTGTGGAAAAAGGGAATCGTGTCCATCAGCCTCTTTATCTTTTTTTTTTCTCCTTTATTTTTTTTAATTTTTATTTTATTTTTTTCCATTTATTTTTATTAGTTGGAGGCTAATTACTTTACATCATTGCAGTGGTTTTTGTCATACATTGAAATGAATTAGCCATGGATTTACATGTGTTCCCCATCCCGGTCCCCCCTCCCACCTCCCTCTCCACCCGATCCCTCTGGGTCTTCCCAGTGCACCAGGCCCGAGCACTTGTCTCATGCACCCAACCTGGGCTGGTGATCTGTTTCACCCTAGATAATATACATGTTTCGATGCTGTTCTCTTGAAACATCCCACCCTCGCCTTCTCCCAGAGTCCACAAGTCTGTTCTATACATCTGAGTCTCTTTTTCTGTTTTGCATATAGGGTTATCGTTACCATCTTTCTAAATTCCATATATATGTGTTAGTACACTGTAATGGTCTTTATCTTTCTGGCTTACTTCGCTCTGTATAATGGGCTCCAGTTTCATTCATCTCATTAGAACTGATTCAAATGAATTCTTTTTAATGGCTGAGTAATATTCCATGGTGTATATGTCCCACAGCTTCCTCATCCATTCGTCTGCTGATGGGCATCTAGGTTGCTTCCATGTCCTGGCTATGATAAACAGTGCTGTGATGAACATTGGGATGCACGTGTCTCTTTCAGATCTGGTTTCCTTGGTGTGTATGCCCAGAAGTGGGATTGCTGGGTCATAGGGCAGTTCTATTTCCAGCTTTTTAAGAAATCTCCACACTGTTTTCCATAGTGGCTGTACTAGTTTGCATTCCCACCAACAGTGTAAGAGGGTTCCCTTTTCTCCACACCCTCTCCAGCACTTACTGCTTGTAGACTTTTGGATAGCAGCCATCCTGACTGGCGTGTAATGGTACCTCATTGTGGTTTTGATTTGCATTTCTCTGATAATGAGTGATGTGGAGCATCTTTTCATGTGTTTTTGTGCCATCTGTATGTCTTCCTTGGAGAAATGTCTGTTTAGTTCTTTGGCCCATTTTTTGATTGGGTCATTTATTTTTCTGGGGTTGAGCTGGAGGACTTGCTTGTATATTTTTGAGATTAATCCTTTGTCTGTTGCTTCGTTTGCTATTATTTTCTCCCAATCTGAGGGCTGTCTTTTCACCTTGCTTATAGTTTCCTTTGTTGTGCAAAAGCTTTTAAGTTTCATTAGGTCCCATTTGTTTATTTTTGCTTTTGTTTCTAAAATTCTGGGATGTGGGTCATAGAGGATCCTGCTGTGATTTATGTCGGAGAGTGTTTTGCCTATGTTCTCCTCTAGGAGTTTGATAGTTTCTGGTCTTATGTTTAGATCTTTAATCCATTTTGAGTTTATTTTTGTGTATGGTGTTAGAAAGTGTTCTAGTTTCACTCTTTTACAGGTGGTTGACCAGTTTTCCCAGCACCACTTGTTAAAGAGGTTGTCTTTTTTCCATTGTATGTCCTTGCCTCCTTTGTCGAAGATAAGGTGACCATAGGTTCGTGGATTTATCTCTGGGCTTTCTATTCTGTTCCATTGATCTATATTTCTGTCTTTGTGCCAGTACCATACTGTCTTGATGACTGTGGCTTTGTAGTATAGTCTGAAGTCAGGCAGGTTGATTCCTCCAGTTCCATTCTTCTTTCTCAAGGTTACTTTCAGCCTCTTTATCTTGCTTGGGGTGACTGTAGGGCACTTGAACTGGCTTAGGCAGAGGGGATTTAGAGAAATGCTACAAGGATTTATGTTATAATATCAAGAGCATGGAATCTGACTGCAAGGGTGCAAGTCCTAACTTTGTGACCTTGGGCAAGCTATTGAATCTCCTAAAAACAAATATCATATATTAACACATATATGTGGAATCTAGAAAAATGGTATAGATGATCTTATTTGCAAAGCAGAAATAGACACAGACATAGAGAACAAACATATGGACACCAAGGGGGAAGGGAGGATGGGATGAACTGGGAGACTGAGATGGACATATATACATCACTGATACTGTATATAAAATAGATAACTAATGAGAAACTTCTATATAGCTCAGGGAACACTACTTAATGCTCTGTGGTGACGTGAATGGGAAGGAAATCTGAAAACGATATGCATAGTTATACATATAGCTGATTCACTGTTGTACAGAAGAAGCTAGTTTACACAACATTGTAAAGCAACTATACTCCAATAAAAATTTTTAAAAAGCTATCCATCTCCCCATGCCTTAATTTCTTCATCTGTAAAATGGGGAGGGTAATATCATCTTCCTCATAGGGTTTTTGTAAGGCTCAAATAAAGTACTTCTAGTGCTTGAAGCATGATGTACATGTGAGCTATCATCATCACTCTCTCAGGGAATAAAGGCCAGGAATCCCCCTGGGCCTTAGAAACAACTGAACTTGAACCATAGGATTAGCCTTTCATCTGCATGTCCCCTCTGCATGTCCTCTCTGCAGCATGACTTCATTCTTTCCTCTCACTACTATCACCAGTGACTCCAGAGCATCACATTTTAACAAGGACAGCTACCCAGAAGACGGATAACTGAACTACTCTCTGACCTTATGTACAGAAACTCTGTAGAAAAGACTCAATGGCCAACTTGATTCAAGTGCTCAGACCAGGCAGCCATGGGACTAGTGTCATGTAATAAGACAGACACTCCTCAGGGAACCATGAAAATGGATTGGAGAGAATTGAAGGTGGCTGGAGAGCTGGTGAAGAGAGAGAAATGAGAATATGGAAGAGGAAAGTGCTAGTCAGCTAGAACAATAATTGCCACGCCCTCCTCTCCCCATACTTCTCCTCAATGCTACCATCAAAGAAAGGTGAGCGCAGGGAACGTATAAGAATTCCCCATGGAGATTCTGCTAATAGGCAGAGGGTTCTCTGATAAAAACTGCAACCTGGGTGTTAGGAGCAATGAACCTCCCATTGTAGGGAGTCTCCAGGAGGCCCGCATGCTAGTCACATCCTTGATAAGCTGCAGCCTGGGTTCTGGACCCCCACTCCTACCCTAAGCCACAACATTTCAGCCAGACAATTCAATAGACTGATGGCTATTTCCACCCAACTGAGGCTTATGTGTGTTCTGCACTCCTCTCCTGACCTCCTTAACTTAGGCAGTCTCTGTTACTTGCTTGAGCCCCCAAAATTCTAAAATCACAGTCTTGCCAAGATGCAAGATCATTAGCATGACAATGCATCACAGAATCACAGAGAAAGACCAGCTGGGAGCCTGGAGTCAAGCAGAAGGCTATTAAAGTTTGCCAGGCATAAGGCGACCAGGGCTTAGAATAGAGTGATAGAAACAGGACTGAGAAAAAGAGAAAGATTTGAGAGATATTCCACAAAAAAGTAAATGAAAAAGTGGTCTCAGAAGTGTAACTTAGTTATGCTTTTCAGTATAACTTAGTGTACTAAAAGAAAAGTGCAAGAGAATGTTTCAAAAATGAGAAGGTGATTACTAAAGTTCATCAGAGCTGAAAGAAAGGAGAAATACGAGATAATATAGATTTAAACAAAGTTTAACATTGGTTGTTGTGTCGTTAGTCTCAAATAAACAAGAATGAAAATATATACTTTGAAAATTACCAAGAATTGCATACCTAGCCTCTCACACTTGATAATTTCTTCCATATCTTGTCCCATTGGTTATGAGAAAATGTTGAGAAAGGTAGGGAGAATGAGGGATTGCACAGTCATTATAAGAATACATACAAAATATGTCCCACAATCTGTGGTCAGCAAGTTGGAGAGCCAAGGGAGCCAGTAGCGTAGTTCCAGTCTGAAAACTAACAGGCTTGAGACCCAGAAAGAGCTAATGTTTCCATTTGAGTCCAAAGACAGGAGGAAAAATCCAATGTCCCAGTTCAAAGGCAGTCAGGCAGGAGTAATTGTCTCCTTCTTGCGGTAGAGTCAGCCTTTTTTTTTCTATTCAGACCTTTAACTGATTAGATGGGCCCCACTCACGTTAGGGAGGGTAATCTGCTTTACTCAGTTTGCTAATTCAAATGTTAATCTCATTCAGAAATACTCTCACAGACATACCCAGAATTAATATTTAACCAAATATCTGGGCACTCTGGGGCCCAATAAAACTGACACATAAATAACCCCAAAAATAAATAATTTAAAAACAAACAAACAAGAAAAAGACAGAGACAGGGATCCAAGTCCTGCAAGCCACAAGCCAAGGATACCACGCAGCATCCACAGTCACTGGAAGCAAGGAATGGATTCTACCTGGGAGCCTCCAAAAGGGATCACCCCTGTTGATACCTCCATTTCAACCTTCTGGCTTACAGCTCCGTGACCATAAGTTTATACTGCTGGGGCCCTAGGACACAAATGCACCAAGCAATAGAGCTGCTTTCATGCACATGCAAATATATTCAGTAGCTACATGGACATTACTGTAATACTCGAGGTCATTGGGCAATTTTGCCAAATTAAACACAAAAGCCATCTTTTGGAGAATCCCGTTGAGGGGCATCAACTCCCTCTTTCCTCCCAAAGTTCTGAGAATAAAGTCCCTGGTTTTTATTGGATTCATACCTAGATTTCTTTTCACCAGATTCTGTGCCCAAGTCTAGCCTTGGAAAATCAGCTCACACTGAAATACTTAGGGAGTTTCTTAATGAGCTTGATTTTCAGCTGTTAAACTTGATGGAACTCACAGAAATGTAAAAAAAATCAACCGTGACAGCCCTGACAGGAGACGGGAACACTATTAGCAGCCCCTATTAGCAGTGAATGAGTGCTGGAACATACCTGATCTCTCCAAGCAGCAAAACCAGTGGTTTCACTGAAAAAAAAAAATCACAAAGTTGGGGCAAAGATAAAAGGAGGGGGCTTTATTTTCCTTTGCTCATTACATTGCCGCTTTTCTTAGCCCTAAGATACACTCATTATACAGTCACATCTGGATAAGAACACACAAAGAAAGAGCAAAAAGATCTTCAAACATTATTTGCTTCTCCAGATATCTACAGATAAGAATATTAACTCTAACACTACTCCTGGGATGGTTCTGTCATTATGGCTGCAATCCGTGGGAAATTCTAATTTTGAAATCCCACCTCTGAGGCTTATTATTGAGGAAAAAAAAGATTTTTAAAAAACCTGCTAATGCCAGTGTTAGAAATTTGATTTTGAGTCAAAAAAAAATCCATGAAAACAGCATATTTGATTGGAATTGCAACATATCAAGGCTGGAGGAACCCTTAAAGACTATCTCGTCCAAGTCCCTCTTTTGACAAATAAGGAAACAGGTGCACAGAGGGGAAACGGCCTGACCATGATCTCAATGTGAGAGAATCCAGAACTGGAATAATCTCCATCTCCCACTCACAGCTCAGTACTCTTTCTTTTCACTACATTTGAGCATATACTAATGGAAAACAAATTAAAGCAGAAGATTGCAAAAAGGTTAGAAAACCGAAAATTGCTCATAAAGGATTGTTATTTTCTCAACTGGTTTTCTACAGTACCAGAAATTCTAGCTGAAGTAATCCAGGCAGCAAAACAAAGTGGATGACAGTCAAATACTAATCACTACTTTCGATTGAAAGCATTGCATTTACAGCCTTTTTTTTTTCTTCACAAGGAGAGACTCCACCTATGTAAAAACTGAATTTAATGTCATTGAAAGTTTAGTGTAATGACTGTGGAAAACCACAGGTGATTCGTGGTCCCTCTGGCACACCTGTTATGCCAGTAACCAACTAAAATACCTCACCAGCAAGGCTGGAGCCCGAGGGTCAGTCCTCTAGGATGGACTGAGCAAATTAATCACTGATGACATCAGATAGGAATTTGTATGAACAAGGAAAGGGAAAGACAGGGCTAAGGAGACTGATTCCGTGTGCGTGTGTACGGGGCCAAGTGTGTGGAACGAAATACCACTTTTTCACCAGTTCCACAAGGAGGCATGGGGCCCCTGAAGTGTGCGATCGCTAATAGCTCCACTGGGAGCTGAGGGAGACCTGACAGCCTCTTGCGTTGATGATGGAGATAGAAAAAGTGAAGCAGTAGTGCACTTCCTTGCATACCTTTTCCCTCATGTATTCCCTACATTCACTTTAAGAATAATAATTTTAAAAAATGTTTTCCCAATTTAGTTTCTCTCCTCACTTTGTTAAAGTTAGGAAACAGCAGCCACCGAAACCAGGAGAAAATCATTTGGAGAAAGCCGTCTTTGTCTTTGTCAGGATAACCCAGGATTAAATGGGTTGATTTAGGGGGCTCATTTCTTGCCTTTCCCTCTTACTTTTCAGATCACTTCTGGCCTGGAATTAGAGAATACTGGCTTCCTTCAGTTCAGTTCAGTTGCTCAGTCGTGTCCGACTCTTTGCAACCCCATGAACTGCAGCATGCCAGGCCTCCCTGTCCATCACCAACTCCCAGAGTCCACCCAAACCCATGTCCATCGAGTCGGTGATGCCATCCAACCATCTCATCCTCTGTTGTCCCCTTCTCCTCCTGCCTTCAATCTTTCCCAGCATCAGGGTCTTTTCCAATGAGTCAGCTCTTCGCATCAGGTGGCCAAAGTATTGGAGTTTCAGCTTCAACATCAGTCCTTCCAATGAACACCCAGGACTGATCTCCTTTAGGATGGACTGGTTGGATCTCCTTGCAGTCCAAGGGACTCTCAAGAGTCTTCTCCAACACCACAGTTCAAAAGCATCAATTCTTTGGTGCTCAGCTTTCTTCACAGTCCAACTCTCACATCCATACATGACCACTGGAAAAACCATAGCCTTGACTAGATGGACCTTTGTTGACAAAGTAATGTCTCTGCTTTTTAATATGCTGTCTAGGTTGGTCATAACTTTCCTTCCAAGGAGCAAGCGTCTTTTAATTTCATGGCTGCAGTCACCATCTGCAGTGATTTTGGAGCCCAGAAAAATAAAGTCTGCCACTGTTTCCACTGTTTCCTCATCTATTTGCCATGAAATGATGGGACCAGATGCCATGATCTTAGTTTTCTGAATGTTGAGCTTTAAGGGAACTTTTTCACTCTCCTCTCTCACTTTCATCAAGAGGCTCTTTAGTTCTTCTTCCTATTAGCCTCCAATCTACGGAGAGAATCAAAAACTTGGGTGGGGTTGCCATAGCAGTCTTTCCATAGAAGTCCTTCCTCTTTCCAGGAGAACAAAGACAACAGATGAAAAGGCAATTCTAAAAGTAAAAAGTATCTTTATAACTTTAAATTGACACTCTAATGAGTGAAAAATGGTAAAATAAAGGAAGGAAGCATCTGTGTGCTTTGCATTGTGAGGGTAGAAGGAGATAGTCTTCATACTCACACAGCCACTATTCCTGCCAAGGAGACAAGACACACATTCAGTAATAGAAACAATATAAGAAAATACAGAGGCTGAGTAGAGCGTGTCATGATAGGAATTAACAATATAAAGAAGTGATTGGGGTAGAGACATCAATGAAGTCTTTGTTCTACTGCCTCTTCTAGAGGCAGCACATGAGGAAAGATATAGAGAACTGCAGCAACAAAAAGTCAAGTGGGGGGTTAATAGAGGCTGTCCACAAAAAGGCAAGGACACCAGTTTATTAGGGAGAAAGTTATGCAGCAGAGGTTGGGCCTTGAGAGGCAGACAGAAGAGTCTGGACCTGATGAAGCTAAGAGAACAGGGCACTGTGAAGGTCTGACTTTACACTTGATCTTAGCCAAAAGGCCGAGAAGCGATGAAGGTCTGACTTTAGGATCCATTTAGGGAAAGCAGCGCTACAAAAAAAAGGTAGTCGGGTAGGAGGGACTCAGTAGAGAAACAGCCAGAAAGGAGGTGGTTATAGAGTACCCAGCAGAAGATAATGAGGGCTTAGGTTACAGAATTGGAAAGAGATCTGGAGTTAGCAGGGTCAAATGGGCCAGAGCTAAAAGAAGAAGATCGTGCATGCTATCTTGTCTCTTTGTGACCCCATGGAATGTAGCCCACCAGGCTCCTCTGTCCATAGGATTCTCCAAACAAGAATACTGGAGTGGGTTGCCATTCCCTTCTCCAGAGAATCTTCCCCACCCAGGGATCAAACCCACGTCTCTTGTGTCTCCTGCATGAGGCAGGCAGGTTCTTTATAATCATCGCCACCTGGGAAGCCCAAAAGAGGAAGGGAGAAAGGCTAAACAATTTGTTTACGCTAATTTTGTCACTGGTATTGTGGAACTATGATGATGCTGTATGTCATTGTTCTGGGGTAAACAGGAATTTGTCTTTCTCTCTCTCTTCTGTGTGTGTATGTTACACACTTAGGTAATCTCCCCGATGCCTTCTGCTATTCTAAGTGTAAATGTTAGAGGGAAAACAGGAGGTGGTCAAAGGAATTAACACATAGATACTTTTTTGGCTTAAATTAATGACACTGATTATCTATTACTTCACACATAGGAAGTCCAGAAGTAGAGCAAATTCCAAGCACAGTCCAATCAAGTTCTGGAACAACTGACTATCAATGATGTAAAGTGAACCTCAACCCATACTTCAGGCCACACACAAAAAAGTAACTCAAAATGATATCTACAACCCAACTATCTGACATAGGACTTCTATCCAGAAATAAAGAACTCTTGAAATGCAATAATATGAAAGCAAAAAAATCTAATTTTTAAATGGACAATGTATTTAAACAAATATTTCACACAAATAATCTATAAGAATGGTCAATAGGCAGGTAAAAGATGTTCAATAACATTAGTCATCAGCAAAATGCAAACTAAACCTCAGTGAGATACCACTACTCACCCATTTGAACGGCTAAATTTTAAAAGATCAATAATACCAAGTGTTCATGAGGATGTAAATCAACTGAAACTCTCATACCTTGCTGCTGGGAATAAAATCATCTCTAGCTTAAAAAAATGGTAGAAGCACTTTGAAAAACAGTTTGTTAGCATCTTGTAAAGTTAAACATACACTTACCATATGTCTCAGAAGTCCCACTCACGGCTATTTACCCAAGAGAAATGGAAATCTATGCTCACAAAAAGAGATTTACACATGAATGTTCATAGTAGCTTTATTTATAATGGCCAGAAGTAGGAAACAGTTTAAATGTTGAACATCAGAAGAATAAATCAACAGTGTGTATTCATACAATAAAATACTAGTCAGCAATATAAAGGGACATACTACTGATACAGTTACTACAAGTGTGAATCTCAAAATCCTCATGCCAAACCAAAGAAGCCAGCCACAAAAGCAAACCTAGCATATGATTTCACTTATATCAATTGCTATAAAAGGTAAAACTAATCCATAGTTACATAAAGCAGATCCATATTTGCCTGGGGCCAGAGATGGTGTGATTGACCTCAAAGGTACATGACAGATCTTTTGAACTGACAGACATGTTCTACATTTTTATTGTGGTGATGGTGTCATAGGTATGTGTATGTGCGTGCCTGTATGAAAACTGTACAGTTTGAAAGGGTGCATTTTATTGTTTGTAAAAATGTTTAAATCTGTATTGTTGATAATGCTCCCCCATGTGGATGTAGTATGTAATAGTGATAATGAACACATATCTAATGCTTTCCTCCCTTCTTTTTAAAAAATTATAAAGTATGAACAAATTCAAGCCTACAAATTACAGAAAATAATGTAACAGATACCTTCATACCTGCCACTAAGAAAAAAAAAAGATGCAAATAGTTTGTCCTCTGTTCAGTTCAGTTCAGTCGCTCAGTCGTGTCCGACTCTTTGCGACCCCATGAACTGCAGCACGCCAGGCCTCCCTGTCCATCACCAACTCCTGGAGTCCACCCAAACCCATGTCCATTGAGTCGGTGATGCCATCCAACCATCTCATCCTCTGTCGTCCCCTTCTCCTCCTGTCCCTCAATCTTTCCCAGCATCAGGGTCTTTTCCAATGAGTCAGCTCTTCACATCAGGTGGCCAAAGTATTGGAGTTTCAGCTTCAACATCAGTCCTTCCAATGAACACCCAGGACTGATCTCCTTTAGGATGGACTGGTTGGATCTCCTTGCAGTCCAAGGGACTGTCTTATGGAGTTCTAAAAAAGAAAGAGCAAGAGATGAAACATAACTATCACAGGTAAAGACCCACTTTCAACCTTTCCCCCTCCCTCACCCTTCCCCAAAGTGAGCCACTTTCCTAAAGTTGATATTTACTAACCAGCTGCTTGGTTTTGCACATTTACTATCAAATGTATGTCCATAAATAATGCATAGCATTGTTTTATATATTTTTGAATATATATATATATATAAATGGAATCTACTGCATGTATCTTCTTGTAAATAACTGTTATCATTTAATATTATTTTTTAGGTTATGCACATGGATACAGATAGATTTAGTTCATTTATTTTAACCACTGTGTGAAAAAAGGCATAGTTTATTTAGTGGTTCTCCAACTGAGAAATGGTACATTATTTGAACTTTCCCACGTTTATATAGAGTAATTCAATAAACATCCTCGTATATGTTTTTTACTCACATGTTCAGGAGTTTATGTACATGGGTTTCCCTGGTGGCTCAGATGGTAAAGAATCCACCTGCAATGCAAGAGACCTGGGTTCAATCCCTGGGTGGGGAAGATCCCCTGGAGAAGGAAATGGCAACCCACTCCAGTTTCTTGCTTGGAGAATTTCATGGACAGAGGAGCCTGGTGGGCTACAGTCCACAGGATCTCAAAGAGTTGGGCATGACTGAGTGACTAACACACACAAGAGTTCATCAGGGTAGACACATAGATGTGGAATTGCTGAAGGATGAAGAATGTTTGGTTATTTATGCTACATAACAAATTACCTTAAAACTTAGTGGTTTAAAACAGTAACTATCATGTACTTTTGCTTGTGAATCTGCAATTTGGGTGGCAATGGCTCATCTCTACTCCACACAGTATCACCTGAATGGCTCTACTGAACCTGGGGCATCCACTTGCAAAATAGATCCTTCTGATTCTTGGCAAATTGGTGTTGGGTTGTCAGGTGGGCACTCAGATAGCACTGTTGGCTGGGGACCTCAGTTCTTCTCCACATGTTACTCTCCATGTGGCTGCTCAGATTTTCTCACAGCATGGTAGATGAATTTCAATAAGTCTCAGGCAGAAGATCAAGGTTTCTTCTGATCTTGTTAGTAGAATCTTAGAATATCACAATGTATTCCATTAGTCAAGCAAGTCCCTAAAAACTGCTCAGATTGAATGGGAGAAGTGACAGTTAATTTGCAGCCATTTGAAACCTACCACATTTGTCCCTCTAATCATAAATGATTTAAATTTCTCATTCATACAAATATACACAGTCCCTCCCAAGGCCTCCAGAAATCTCAGTCTATTTTGACATCAAGTTCAGGTTTGAAGACCAAGATCTTGTTTGCTAAATCAAGTCTGTGGGTGCTAAGTCGCTTCACTGTGTCCAACTCTTTGCAACCCTATGGACTGTAGCCTGCCAGACTCCTCTGTCCATGCGGAGTGGGTTGCTGTGCCCTCGTCCAAGGGTCTTGTTTATGTTCATATTAATATAAAGTATTAATAATAATCATTGTCTGCATGGAGAGATAACTGATTTTTTCTATATGCTTTTCTAAATTTTCTGCAATAAATATATTGTTTCTGTAATCAAGGATAGAAACAATAAATATTGCCTTTAAATAAAAAGTTCTGTTCCAGGGATTCCTATCCTGGGGTCTATATGAACCCCTACAAGGTTCATAGCAGATTGCTGGAAGACTTTGCACTCCCCAAAACTGCGTACTAAATTTGTGTGTGTGGGTGTGGAAGATTAGAGCTCATGTACATTTTTCTGAGAGAAAGTCCCATGGCTTTCATCAGCCCATGGCCCAACATATTTAGAACTCTTAGCAAAATGGTTGGCCTGGTAAATCAAGAAAAATGATTAAGCCTCTGCCTGTTTTACAAAGGTCTTGGGTTTGATTTTCTGTGATTTGAGAGGCTTTCCAAATGGCTGGATTTTATGAATAAACAGTGGTTGTAAATAGGCTCAGACCTGCCAAATGCTATCCAATATGGCATGCATAGATCATAGGTCCCACAGTCATCAAAAGTTTTTTTGATGTCCTACAAAACATGTTGAATGTAGGCACTGATGAGCTGGGGCGGATGAATCTCAGTTAGGCACCTTCCTCTCCAAGCTCATAGAAATCTGCAGAGCCCTAACAGAATAAGGTAGATGCTATATTCTACAACTCAGTACCCTGCCATTCAGCCAGTTGTTGTGCTTCTACTTGGAACATCAAATTTCAAAAGGAGAAATAATTTAAAAAAAACAGCAGCTAGTATTTATCAAGGATTTGCTCTATGTTAAGCACTGTACTCAGTGGGTTTTTAAATTTTATGTCATTTAGTCCTCATGACAACACTGTAAAATTGGTATCATTTTAGCTCCATTTTATTGATGAGAAAATCGAGGCTCAAAACTGAGGTTGTGACTACCCAAAATGCACAGCTAGTAAGAGATGAAGGTATCAAAACTAATGGTATTTACCTCGCGACTGTAGTGCCCCTTTCCTATCCACCAAATTACCCCCTAACACAGTGCATATACTCTCTCGAGGTATTGGTATCCACAGGAACAACAACCAAAGCTTTTTAAAAAACACTCAGAATGTGCCAAGCACTTTGCTGTTTTTCATACAACATTTTAAATTTAATGCTAACCACAAAATCCAATACTCAATTGTCAATATTTAGTGTAGGTTTAGGAGTCAGACTAACGTTTTACAGAAGAAACCAATGCTCAGAGAGGTTAAGTAACTTGCCCAAGGTCACACAGCTAGTAAGTGGTAGAGCTGAAACATGAATTTAAGATTATCTGACTCCAGAGGCTTATACACAAGAAAAGTCTTTTTTAAATGTTTTAATGCAATGTTAAGACGATTTGTCATCGAGGTTTATACTACTTCATGAGGTGGGAAAAAGGTGTAGACACTTAGCTTCATTTTCTCTTCCCTGTGACATATTCTCTTTTCTCTGGCCCTCTCTGTGTGAAGAACTTCACATGCAGTAATTCGTGCTAACGTGAGCATGAGAGCCTGGGCCCTGTGCATACGTAAGTCAAACAATGCACAAAACTTCCAGTCAACTAAACCAGTTGTGCCAGATTTATGAAGACAAAAGGGCAGAAGACGTGACCAAAATACACTCTCACTGAGAAGGACTTTTTTGTCTACCACCACCCCTGCCCCCACTTTATTGCCTTGTTAAACAAGAATTATGGCAGAGAGCACAAGGCTTATATCACAAGCAGGTCACATGTGGTGCTGGTGATGTGCAGCTCTTATCTACCCCTAGCAGATTCACTTACAGCTCTCTTCTGTCTCTGCACATTTTCCTGAATATAAACGTGCTTGCTAAGTGTTTTGTACCTTGCTTCTACTCTTTCCCTGCATTTGCCTTGGGTGGGGAACACACAGCCTTCTGGGATCAAACATGAGGCTCCAGAGTGAGACAATAATCTTCTTTTTAATAGAAAGGGGGAGATCTACTGCATTTTTGTTGCAGATGGCATTAGGGGAGGGGGAGAAGTAATCAGAATACTAAATCACCTTTCTTTGTGCACATGGTCACATTTTCTATTCGAAATTCAGCAAGCTATGAAAACATGTCGCTGTGCACGGTCTCCAGGCTTGGCAGCTCCCCTTTTTCTGTTGGGATGAGTGCCCAGCCTCAGGGAATAGTTCCTTTAGATGTCAGCTACACACCTTGCCCAGAGAAAGCTTCCAACAGCTTGACTTATTCCAAAGAACCCATGGCAACTGAAAGGCTATTAGCATGGTTAGATGTCAGGTAGGCTGCGCTGTACTTGGGGAAAGGTAGGGAAGTGGAGATGAGAGGGATTTTGTTGATAGAAGTTTTACAAGTGGGGGAAAATCCAGCAATAACTTGTAGAAGAATCTTAGGCTCTTTTCATCAAGGTAGTGTAATGGTCAACATTGAGGTTAACTTCTGTAGAACTCTTCAACTCCAGATTTTATTGTTCCAAGAAAAGTGTGCTCTTTAAGAAAGATTAAAATCTTTCCATATGGTACTTGGAAATAGCATTATGAGACTGTCGACTTGAGGATGTCAGCATTCCCACCTTCATGTTCACTCATTCGCACAACCCTAAAGCAAAGGTTACAGAAATATCACACACTGGGGATTTTTCAAGAGTTTCCACAGGGAATGTTTTATTTGAAAAAGCAGGATTTACCAATATTTATAGGCTAATGACTCAGAAATATTTATTGTGCGCTTTAATGGTTAAAAGAACATGTTAAGGACTTAGACTTAGCTTTGAGTCCCCTCTCTGCCATTCACAGACTGTATGACCTTTAATGATGACTCAAACCTCTCTCTGACTCAATTTCCTCATCTAAAGAATGGAGATCTTAAAAATCCCATAGAGTTGTTGTATTGAGCAGATAATACATGTAAAGTGCTTGGCACAGCACAGAGCACATATAAAGCATTTAATAAATGGTAGATCTAAGCAGTAGTGGCATTTTAACCACTAGTCAGAGTGCGGGGGAAACAGTAGGTATGAGACACAGCCCCTTCCATCAGAGTTTCCTGTCTAGTTGAGAAAATAAATTATTCCCCCCTCCAAAAATTACTACTAACACTTGACCGTAAATGTTAACTGCCACATGAGTGAAGAATAAGAAATTTCTGGGTGGTCCTGTGGTTAAGAATCTGCCTGCCAATGTAAGGGACACAGGTTCAATCCCTGGTCTGGGAAGATCCCACATGTTTCAGAGCACCTAAGCCCATGTGCTACTGAGCCTGTCCTCTAGATCCGGGACCTGCAACTACTGAAGCCTGAGCACCAAGAGTCTGTCTCCCCAACAAGAGAAGCCACCACAATGAGAAGTCTGCACACTGCAACTAAGAGTAGCCCCTGCTCGCCACAACTAGAGAAAGTCCACGTGTGGCAACGAAGACCCACAGCCAGTAAAAAATCTTTTTCCAAAAAAAGAAGAAATTGCTACTCAATAACAAAAAAGACAAATAACTGAATTTTTAAAGGATCTGAACAGACATTTCTCCAAAGAAGATATACAAATGGCCAATAAACACATGAAAAAGATGCTCAACATCATTAGTCATCAGAAAAATGCTGATGAAACACCACTTCATCTCCACTAGGATGGCTAGAATCAAAAAGACAAATAATAACAAGTATTGATGAGCCTTCATACATTACTCATGGGAATATAAAAAGGTGCAGGCACTTTGGAAAACAGTCTGGTAGTTCCTCTAAAAGTGGAACAGAGGTACCATAGGACTCAGCAATTCCGTTCCTAGGTGTATACACAAGACAGTTGAAAGCATATGTTCACACAAATGTTCATGTCAGCATTATTTGTGATAACAAAAGGTGAAAACAACCCACATGTCCATAAAATGATGAATGGATAAATAAATTTGTCATAAATAAATATGACAAATACTCCATACATTGGCATATGATTTAACAATTAAAAAAAACAAAGTATTGATATATGATACAACATGGATGGAGCTGGTGAAAGAAGACAGATACGAAAGGTCACATCCCTCTCATATGATTTCACTCATTTGGGATGTCCAGAGTAGACAAATCCACAGACAGATTTGTGGTTGCCTAGGTGGTGGTGATATAGTCAAAGCTATGGTTTTTCCAGTAGTCATGTATGGACGTGAGAGTTGGACAATAAAAAAGGCTGAGCACCGAAGAATTGATGCCTTCGAGCTGTGGTGCTGGAGAAGACTCCTGAGAGTCCCTTGGACTGCAAGGAGATCAACAAGTTAACCCTAAAGGAAATCAGTCCTCAATATTCATTGGAAGGACTGATGCTGAAGCTGAAACTCCAATACTTGAGCCACCTGATGTGAAGAGCTGACTCATTAGAAAAAACCCTGATGCTGGGAAACATTGAAGGCAGGAAGAGAAGGGGACGACAGAAGACGAGATACTTGGAAGTCATCAGGACTCAATGGACATGAGTTTGAGCAAGCTCCGGGAGATGGTGAAGGACAGGGAAGCCTGGCGTGCTGCAGTCCCTGGGGTCACAAAGAGTCGGACACGGCTGAGCAACTGAACAAGTGGTGGTGATAGTGATGGCTGGGAAGTGACGGCTAAGATGTTTCAGTTTGGGGAATAGGTAATGAAAATGTTCTAAAATCATAGTAGTAAATATTGTAAACATTTACAGAGTTGTGGCGGGCTACAGTCCATAGGGTCGCAAAGAGTGAGACATGACTGAAGCGTCTGATCCCGCACGCACGCATGACCTTAACTCAGAGGAGGGAGGGTCAGGAAAGAAGGAGCTTGGTGATCGTGGATTAAAGAGGAAGTGGAAAGTAAGAAAATGAATATGGTGAATGTAGGCAGTTCTCTGGAGAAGCCTGGATGAAAAGCAAAGAATATCTATGGAGGTAATAAAGAGTTAGAGACATCCAATGCTAAAGAAGCTTTGTTTCATTCTGTCTCTGTAAATTTGCCTTATCTGGACATTTCATAGAAATGGACTCACTTACTACGCAGTTTTTTGTGTCTATCTCCTTTCATTTAGTATAAAATGTTGAGGTTCATTTATGGCATAACATGTATCTACAATTTGTTGCCTTTAATGGCTTAATGGTATTTCATTGTATGGAAGAACTTTTTTATCTCCATTTTCTGGTTAATGTGCATCTGGATTCTGTTTTTCACTATTGTGATTAATGTTATGGGCATTCATATATGTAAGTGCCTATTTACATACATGAATAAATGTTTGCATTTCTCTTGGGTAAATACCTAGACATGGGACTGCTGAGTCATTTAGTATTTGTATTTAACTTTTTAAGAAATTCTCAGTAGCTGTACTATTTTATATTCCCACCAGCTCCAGTTTCTCTATGTAGCAGTGTCTGCCTTTTTTATTATAGCCAATTTAGTGGGTGTTGCAGTGGCATCTCACTGAAGTTTTAATTTGCATTTTCCTAATGATTAATGATGTTCAGTATATTTTTATGTGCTTATTAGCCATTCATATATCTTCTTTGGAGCAATGTCTCTTAAGAAACTTGACAATTTTTAAAATTTGAATTATTTGTCTCTTATTATTGAGTTGTAAGATTTCTTTAAATTTTTTAATATAAACTCTTAATCAAATATATTATTTGCAAAAATCTCCCAGTCTATGGCTTATATTTTTCACTTATTTAATGGTATCTTTTTAAATTAGACTTTTAATTTTGAGATAAGTGTACGCTCACATGACATTGTAAGGAAGAATACAGAGATACTATGTACCCTTTAACCACTTTCTTCCACTGGTAGCACCTTGCAACACTATGCAGTATCATAACTGGGGTATTGACATTGATATGGTCAAAATACAGAACAGTTCCATCTCCACAAGGATCCCTCCTGTCGCCCTTTTGTAACTACACCCAACTCCCTCCCAATCCCCTCCCACATCCTTAACTCTGGCAAATGCTAATCTGTTCTCCATTTCAATTTTTTCCCTTTAAGAATGTTCTATAAATTGAGTCATACAGTATAGTCTCTTGTTTTCTTTTTCTCAACTTTATTGGGGGTATATTAAGAGTTACCAAATTAAAATTGTAATATATTTAAAGGGTACAATGGGATGATTGGTTATACATATACATTGTGAAAGGATTACTATCATCAAACTAATTAACACATCGCTCGCATATTTACCTTTTTTTTTGTTTTTTGGGTGAGAACACTTAAGTTCTATTCTTGTGGCAAATGTCCACTATCCAATACAATATTTTCAAGTGTTTGTGTGCGTGTGTGTGTGTGTGTGAAAGTCGCTCAGTCGTGTCCATCTCTGTGACCCCATTTACTATACAATCCATGAAATTCTCTACACCAGAATACTGGAGTGGGTAGCCTTTCCCTTCTCCAGGGGATCTACTGTAGTCACTATGTTACACATTAGATCCTCAGATCTTATTCATCTTATAACTGAAGGTTTGTACCCTATTACTCTATTTCCCTGCACCCCAGTACTGGCCAATACCATTCTGTACTCTATTTCTATGAGTTTGACTCTTTTTAAAGTTCCACATATAAGTGATACCATGCTGTATTTGTTTTCCTCTGTTGGTTTACTTTCTTTAGTATAATACTCTCCAGGTTCATACATGTTGTTGCAAATAGCAGGATTTCCTTCCTTTTAAAGGCTAAATAGTGTTCCTTTGTGTGTATATAACACATTATTCTTATCCATTCATCTGTCAACAGATACTTAGGTTGTTTTCATACCTTGGCTGTTGTTAATAACGCTACAATGAATATATAAGCAGTACAGCTATCTCTGCTGCTGCTGCTAAGTCCCTTCAGTCGTGTCCGACTCTGCGCGACCCCACAGACAGCAGCCCACCAGGCTCCTGTCCCTGGGATTCTCCAGGCAAGAACACTGGAGTGGGTTGCCATTTCCTTCTCCAATGCATGAAAGTGAAAAGTGAAAGTGAAGTCGCTCAGTCATGTCTGACTCTTAGCAACCCCATGGACTACAGCCCACCAGGCTCCTCTGTCCATGGGATTTTCCAGGCAAGAGTACTGGAGTGGGGTGCCATTGCCTTCTCTGACAGCTGTGTTATTTTGTATCACACTATGGTATTTCTATTTTCAAATTATTTTGGAATCTTCATACTGTTTTTCATAGCGGCTATACCAGATTACATTCTTGCCAACAGTGTACAAAGATTCTCTTTTCTCTGCAACCTCACCAGCATTTATTGTTTTTTTTGATAATAGACATCTTACCAGGTGTTAGGTGACATCTCCCTGTGGTTCTGATTTGTATTTCTCTGATAATTAGCGACGTTGAGCACCTTTTCATGTACCCATTGGCCATTTGTGTATCTTCTTACAAGGTGTCTGTTCATGTCTTTTGTCCATCTTTGAATTGCTCATTTTTTGCTTTGGAGATGTATGGTTCTTTGTGTATGTTAGGTATTAACCTCTTGTCAGATATGTGGTTTGCAAATATTTTCTCCCATTCCATATGTTGTCTCTTCTTCATTTTGTTTATGGCTTCCTTTACTGTGCATAATCTTTTTAGTTTGAAATAGTCGCATTTGTTTATATTTTATTTTGTTGCCTTTGGTTTTGGCATAAATGTAAAAAAAACTGCCAAGGCCAATGTCAAGGAGCATAACCTGTATGTTTTTTTTGTTTTGTTTTGTTTTTAGCAGATCTCAAATTCAAGTCTTTAGTTCATTTTGAGGTTATTTTGTGTTTGTGTAAGATAGGGATCTAGTTTCATTTTTTTCCATGTGGATATCTAGTTTTCCCAGCACTATTTTTTTGAGAAATTATTCTCTCCTATTGCATATTCTTAGCTAATTTGTCAAAAATTAATTGGCCTTTTTATGTATGGGTTTATTTCTGGGCTCTCGATTATGTTTCACTGCTATATGTGTCAGTTTGCACGTCAATACCATGCAGCTTGATGACTATATATAGTTTTACAATGTAGTTTGAAATGAAGAAGTGTGATGCCTCCAACTTTGTTGTTCTTTCTCAAGATTGCTTACCTATCCAGGATCTTTCATGGTTACATATGAGTTTTAGAATCTTTTTTTCTATTTCTGTGAAAATGCCTTTGAAACTTTGATAGGGATTACATTAAATCTGTAGATTGCTTTGGATAGTATGGACATTTTAACAATATTCTTCCAATCCATGAGTGTGGCTAATATTTCTGTTTGCTTGTGTCATCTTCAATTTCTTTCATTGATGTCTTATAGTTTTCAGTGTACAGGTCTTTTACCTCCTTGGTTAAATTTATTCCTAAGTATTTTATTGTTTCGATGTTATTGTACATGGCATTTTTTTTTACTTTCTCTCTCTCTCTTTTTTTTTAGCTTCAGATAATCAACAGAAAAGTTTTAATGAGTTTCTCAAGCATTATTTTGGATATACTTATGTTGCCATTGTTCGGTTGTGAAGTTGTATCCGACTCTTTGTGATCTTGTGGACGGCAAGCGCACCAGTCTCCTTTATCCTTCACTGTCTCCCACAGTTTGCTCAGATTCATGTCCATTGAGTCGGTGATGCTATTCAACCATCCCATCCTCTGTAGCCCCCTTCTCCTCTTGCCTTCAATCTTTCCCATCATCAGGAATCTTTTCCAATGAGTTGGCTCTTTGCATCAGGTAGCCATACTTTCTCTTTCTGATAGTTCATTGTTGGTGTATAGAAACACAACTGATTTTGAATCATGCAACTTTATTGAATTTACTAGTTCTAACAGTTATTTGGTGGATTTTTCAGAGTTTTCTAAATATCAATATATTACAATGTCCTCTGCAAACAGACAATTTTACTTCTTCCTTTCTAATTTGGATGCCTTTTATTTCTTTTTCTTGTCTAATTGCTCTGGCTGGACTTAGAGTAGTATTGAATAAAAGTAGTGAGAATGGGCATTCTTGTCTTCTTCCTGATTTTAGAAGAAAAATTTTTTTCCCACCATTGAGTATGATGTTAGCTGTGGGCTTGTCATATATGGCTTTTATTATGTTGGTGTACATTCCTTCTATACTCAATTTGTTGACAGTTTTTATCATACATGGATGTTGAAATTTATAAAATGCATTTTTTTGCATCTATTGAAATGATATATGATTTTTGTTTTTTATTTTGTTAATGTGGACTATCACACTGATTGATTTGCAGATACTGAACCATCTTTGTATCCCTGGAATAAATCCCATTTGATCATGGTATATGATCCTTTTAATGTATTGCTGAACTCAGTTTGTTGAGAATTTTTGAATCTATATTCATCAAGGATATTGGCCTGTAATTTTCTTTTCTGCACTGTCCTTGACTGGCTTTGGTATCAGAGTAATACAGGCTGATTAGAACCTGAACCCTCTGGCAGCAGCTGGGAATTAGTCAAACTCCTACCAGGGAGAAACTGGGAGATGCATGGTTTTGGCCTGCTCCCGCTGCATGAAGAGTGACCCTGTGCTTCTTTAAAGACTGTGTCATTGTTTGCTTTAGTCCTGTGGAACTCATGAATGCTAGCCATGTTGGCTTCCAGAGCTAGGTGATTTGCGAGCCTGACACCCAGGTGGCAGCTGTAAAAGTTAAGGCACTAGATGTGTGGACAGGCTCCTTCAAGGGAAATACTGGCAAATTGGCTTTATTGTTGGAGAGAACAGAAGGGGGAAATTGAGGAAAGTGCCCACCAGATTTGGGGGCTCCAGGAAGGAATGCAGTAATCAGCTGCATGCTGAATAAAACCTTGGCCCTCAGGCAGCAATTGTAAAATATGCAGTCAAACTCTTATGGGGGAGATGGGGAGATGAGCATTGCTGTGTGTTCCCTCCGCACTGAGCCCTGGTTCTTTGTTCACCATAGTCCTGTGGGACTCAGGAATGCAAGCCCCATTGGCTTTCAGAGCTAGGTGTTTTGGGGGCCTATCTCTCAGGTGAGAGTCTTAAAAATTGGGGCAATAGATGTGTGGTCCAAATCTTTTCTTCCTCAGGGAGAAGCTAGGAGTTTGAGGTTCATTCCTATGTGTATGGTACTGTGCGAGGGGTGGGGTTTACGGCTAGTGTCTCGGTCTTTCCTATCTGTTCCAATGTTGGTATTTCCTCAGTCACTCGATGTTTAAGAGTCACTCAGCTAGTTTCTGGATTTCTCTCAGAGGGAATTGCTCCATGTGTAGCTGTACATTCAGTGTATCCATGAGAGGACGGAAATTCAGGATCCTCTTATGTTACCATCTTGGTCTGGAATCTTCTTGTACTAAGTTTTCTCATTCAATATAATTCCTTGCAGACTCATCCATATAGATGCATAAAATAATAGTTCATTGCTTTTCATTCCCAAGTAGTATTCCATGAAGTGGATGCATGTACGTTTGTTTAACCACCCGCCTATTGAAGAATATCTGGGTTGTTACATTTTATGGCAATTAAAAATAAAGCTGCTATGAACATTTGTGTGTAGCTTTTTGTATGAACATAAATTTTTATTCCTTTGGGGAAAATGACAAAGAGTGCAATTTCTTAAGAATGTCCTATGAAATACAAGTGCTTTTAATTTTAAGTCCACTTATCAGCTTTTCATGGATTGTACTTTTGATGTTGTATGTAAGAACTCAAGGTCATGAGTTCCCAGGGTCATGAAGATTTTCTCCTATGCTTTCTTCTATCAGTTTTACAGTTGTAGCTCTTACATTTAGCTTGATTACCTATTTTGAGTGGATTTATATATATATATATATATACATATATATATATATATATCCCTGAATTCATTCATTTTGCAAGTAGATATCCAATCATCCTGGCATCATTTGTTAAAAAGACTATCTTGCAATTGAATTTCTCTGACACCTCTGTGGAAAATCAGTTGATCATAAGTATGAAGACTTATTTCTAGACCCTTAATTCTGTTCTATTGATCTATATGTCTATCCTTGTGCCACCACTATACTGGCTTGTTAACTGTGGCTTTATAGTAAATTTTGAAATTTAGTAACATATTGCCTCAAATTCTTTCTTTTTCAAAAATTTTTGATTCTCCTAGGTCTTTGAATGTCCATATACATTGAAGGTCTATTTACCAGTTTCTACCAAGAAAAGGATGCTAGGATTTTAATAGGGATTGCAGTGATTTATAGACCAATTTTGTGAAAATGGCCATCTTTACAATATTGAATACTCCAATCCATGAACATGAAATGTCTTTCCATTTATTTAGATTCTCTTTAATTTCTCTCAACAATGTTTGTAGTTGTTATACAAATCTTTTACTTATTTTGGTAAATTTATTCCTAAGCATTTTATTCTTTTTGATGCTATTATGAATGGAGTTGTTTTATTAATATCAATATCTGATGGTTTATTGCTAGTATGAAACAATACAATCGAATTTTGTACATTGATCTTGTATCATGCAACCTTACTAAAGTCATTTATTAGTTCTAGTGTTTTGTGGATTCTTCTTCTACATCATGCAATCTGCAAATAATAGCAGCTTTAAATCTTTCATTCCAAACTTGATGCATATTATATATTTATTCACCATTTATTTATATTTGTTTTTGCCCTATTACACTAGTTAGATATTTCAGTGCAGTGGTGAAAGCAGAAATCCTTGCCGCGTTCCTGAAACTTACAGGAAATTATACAGTTTTCACCAAAAGTATGATGTTAATTGTGGATTTTTTTGGTAAGTACTGTTTATTAGGTTGAGGAAATTCTCTTTTATTTCTGGTTTGTTGCATCACGACTGCTAGCTTTTGTCACATTCAGTTTGTGCTTCTCTTGAGATGATCATGTTTTTTTTCTCCCTTTATTCTATTAATATAATATTGATGTATTACATTAATTGATTTTCAGATATTAAACCAATTTAGCATTACTAGACTAAATCTCATTTGTGTCATGGTGTATAATCCTTTTTATATGTTGCTGAATTTGATTTGCTAATTTTATTAGTTTTCTTTACTGCATAACAAATTATCACAAACTCAGCAGCTTGAAAGAACACCCACTTATTAGCTCACAGTCCTGTAGGTCAGAGGTCTAGCACGTCATGACTGAATTATCGGCTCAGTGTCTCACAAGACTGAATTCTATCACACTAATATTTTCCTAAGGGCATTTGCATCTATGTTCATGAGGGATATTGGTTTGTACTTGTCTTTCACTGGGATTTTTGGATCTAACTTTGGTATCAGGTAACACTCTGAGCATGGACTTTTAAAATTTTTATTATTTCATTTTCTTTACTTGTTATAGCTCAGTTCAGATTTTCTATTTCTTCCTGGATCAGTTTCATTAATTTGTCTCATCCTAGAAGTTTTTCAATTTCATATATGTTTTTCAATTCATTGACACAAAAGTTGTTCATACCCGCCATGTACAATAATATTGTCTCCCCGCAAAATTCATGTCCACCCAGAACCTCAGAATGTGACCTTATTTGGAAATAGGGTCTTTGCAGATGCAATTAGTTAGGATGAGATCATCCTGGATTAAGGAGAAGGCAATGGCACCCCACTCCAGTATTCTTGCTTGGAAAATCCCATGGACGGAGGAGCCTGGTAGGCTGCAGTCCATGGGGTCGCGAAGAGTTGGACATGACTGAGCGACTTCACTTTCACTTTTCACTTTCATGCATTGGAGAAGGAAATGGCAACCCACTCCAGTGTTCTTGCCTGGAGAATCCCAGGGACGGGGGAGCCTGGTGGGCTTCCGTCTATGGGATCGCACAGAGTCAGACACGACTGAAGCGACTTTGCAGCAGCAGCATCCTGGATTAAAGTGAACCCTAAATATGGGTTCTCTTATGGTTACCTGAAGATGCAGAGTAGACACTCAGATATGAAGCCACAACCCCTAGAATGCCAAGGATTGCCAGCAACCACCAAAGCCTGGAAGAGGCAAGGAAAAGTTCTCTCCTAGAGCTTTTGGAGGGAATGTGGCTATACCAACACCTTAGTTTCAGACTTCTAGTCTCCAGAATTGTGAGAGAATAAATTTGTGCTGTTTTAAACCACCCAGTTTGTCGTAATTTGTTACAGCAATCCTAGGAAATGAACACACTTCCTTAAAGTCCTTTTAATTTTTGTAGGGTCAGTAGAGTTTTCTTTTTCATTCCTGACTTTGATAATTTGTGTCTTTCCTTTTTTTTTTTGTTAGTCAGTCTAGTTAAAAGTTTGTTAATGATAATCTTTTCAAGGAATAACTTTTGTCTTTAATGATTTTTCTTTCTTTTTTTTTTGTTTTGTCTTTCATGGTTTCCCTCATAATGATATTATTTCCTTCTGCTTACCTTGGGTTTAATTTCCTCTTTTTTACTCATGGTAGAAGCTTAGATTGTTGATTCAACTCTATTTTTTTAGCATATTTTCTGATATAGACATGTAAAGCTATAGTTCAGTTCAGTCATTCAGTCGTGTCTGACTCTGCAACCCCATAGACTGCAGCATACCAGGCTTCCCTGTCCATCACCAACTCCCAGAGGTTGCTCAAACTCATGTCCATAGAGTCAGTGATGCCATCCACCATCTCATCCTCTGTCGTCCCCTTCTCCTCTTGCCTTCAATCTTTCCCAGCATCAGGGTCTTTTCAAATGAGTCAGTTCTTCGCATCAGGTGGCCAAAGTATTGGAGTTTCAGCTTCAGCATCAGTCCTTCCAATGAATGTTCAGGACTGATTTCCTTTAGGATGGACTAGTTGGATCTCCTTGCTGTCCAAGGGACTCTCAAGAGTCTTCTCCAACACCACAGTTCAAAAGCATCAATTCTTCAGTGCTCAGCTTTCTTTATAGTCCAATTCTCACATCCATACATGACTACTGGAAAAACAATAGCTTTGACTAGACAAACCTTTGTTGGCAAAGTAATGTCTCTGCTTTTTAATATGCTGTCTGGGTTGGTCATAAATTTTCTTCCAAGGAGTAAGCATCTTTTAATTTCATGGCTGCATTCACCATCTGCAGTGATTTTGGAGCCCAAAAAGATAAAGTCTGTCACTGTTTCCATTGCTTCCCTATCTATTTGCCATGAAGTGATGGGACCAGATGCCATGATCTTATGATATTAATATAGCCACTCTAGCTCTCCTATGGTTACTGTTAGAATGGAATATATTTTTCCATTCTTTTACTTTCAACATATTTGTGGTTTTAAATATAGCATGTGGTTGAATCCTTTTTTTAAAATCCAGTCTGACTGATCTCTACAGTTTGTTTAGGGTATTTAAACTATTCAGATTTAATTTAATTTTTATTATAGTTTAATTTCATTTGCCTTTCTCAATTTGTTTCTATATGACTCCTATCTTTGCTATTTCATTTACTTCCTTCTTTTGTGTTAAATATTTTCAGTGTACCATTTAGTCTACTAATTTTTGTTACTACAGTGTTTGATGTTTTATAACTGAGTACTCTAGGGATTACAATATTTATCACAATCTACTAATTCATCACAATATATTTCAAATTAATACTAAATTCTGATAAAATAATCTTTGCTCTGATATAATTCAATTTACTTCTCCCACCTTTGTGCTATTATTGTCGTATGTATTACATCTCTGTATATTTTAAGCCCAGCAATACAATATCATAATTATTGCCTTATATAATCTCAGTTTGTTTTGAGGATTAAATGAGACAGTGTATAAGGACACAGTAAATGCTCAATAAATAGTAGTTGCTATTAACTACATGTGTACTTCTATTTCTTTTTACTTACTAATATTTTCTAAATTTTCTATGTTGAGCATATTTTGTGTGAAAAGACTAAATGGTGGAATTTAGATAGATGAGAGAGTGACTTTTAAAATAGTATTCCTTCAGCCTAAAGGACCATCTCATCCCATTTTTTTCAGATCTTTGCCCAAATCATCTTTTGAAGAGATTCATGTGAATTCCCAGCAATAAAATATTTGTATTGTCTCTCCCAAACTCTTTCTGATACAATTTTAGGGGGAGGAACACCAGGTTGGATTTGAAGCCCCCATTTCTCAAAGATTATAATTCACAAGCCTAAAATGCAGAAAAGAGGAAATTTAAAGGGGGAGCCTTCATTCATCTTATTCAGAAATAAAATTTCTGAATTTCAACTCACCCCCTTGTTAAAAGAAATAGGAAGGATAAAAAGAGACACTTCTCCAGCTAGAGAATTAACTCCCAACCCGCTTGGGATTTCAGGAACTGTTCATGTGAACAAGCTCAATTTCACACTCTGTTTTTCTCATCTTCAATATCCAAGAAAACAAATTCAACAGGAAACAGTTCTTTTAGGCTAGTGCCACATGGCAACCCACTCCAGTCTTCTTGCCTAGAGAATCCTGTGGACAGAGGAGCCTGGTGGGCTGCCGCCTATGGGGTCGCACAGAGTCGAACACGACTGAAGCGACTTAGCAGCAGCAGCAGCAACACATCAGTTTACTTGGTGTTTTTCAAGTGTTGATGCAGCAGCGAGAGGCCACTTTGCTCAATCCAACACTGCAGGAACCTGAGCCGCGCTGTGCTTCAATGCCCCTAGTGGCCTAACATGTTTAATAAACACCAAAGCCGGTTGGTTTCTTTCAGTCCCCTTTCTATAGGCTGGGTGGTTTCCAGAGTTGAGTGGCCTAGATACTCCGTATGTAATGACTTTTGACCCAGGACCTCCTGCTGGGCTTCAGGAATTCCATGAACCCACTAAAATTTTATGCTCAGTTTTATGTGTTTGTGCTTTCTCCAGATTTCCAAAAGATACCATGACCCAAAGGCAGATACTTCTCTCAAAGATGTGATTTTACATCTACCATTGATACAGTTTTTAAGTACCAAAAACTGAAACCTTACTGGATTTTTAAAGGCCTAATGAGGAGGACCAGCAACCTGGATTCAATAAATGATTTAAGTGGTGAGACTGAAAGGCCATTTGCCTTAAATACATCCTTTCCATTGGTTTACCAGGGTGCCCCAAATTCTTTCCATCAACATAGCCCTGTAGGGATCTCCTTTGATAACATTCAAAAGCTTTTAGAGACTTTAGTTTCCTCCTGTCAAGAACAAGAGAAATGCTGCATAATATGCAAAAGCACTCCCTTAAAAATATTTACATGATTAAAAGATAGTATGAGAACTGTCAGGTCGTGCTTTCAGAAGAAAGCCTGATCCCTGAGAAGTAAACTGGGTTTCAGAATACATCAAAACCACTTTACCCTGAGAGAGCATTTGCTGATACAAACACTTTGAGCATCAGTTCCACTGTCTCAAGGGGCTAAGTACAGAGATGGCAAGGCCCAGGGTACAACTAAGTAAGGTTCAGTTCGGTTCAGTTTAGTCGCTCAGTCGTGTCCTACTCTTTGCAATCCCATGAACCGCAGCACACCAGGCCTCCCTTGTCCATCACCAACTCCCAGAGTTTACCCAAACTCATGTCCATTGAGTCGTGATGCCATCCAACCATCTCATCCTCTGTTGTCCCCTTCTCCTCCTGTCCTCAATCTTTCCCAGCATCAGGGTCTTTTCAAATGAGTCAGCTCTTCGCATCAGGTGGCCAAAGTATTGGAGTTTCAACTTCAACATCAGTCCTTCCAATGAACACTCAGGACTGATCTCCTTTAGGATGGACTGGTTGGATCTCCTTGCAGTCCAAGGGACTCTCAAGAGTCTTCTCCAACACCACAGTTCAAAAGCGTCAATTCTTCAGCACTCAGCTTTCTTTATAGTCCAACTCTCACATCCATACATGACCACTGGAAAAACCATAGCCTTGACTAGACAGACTTTTGTTGACAAAGTAATGTCTCTGCTTTTTAATATGCTGTCTAGGTTGGTCATAACTTTCCTTCCAAGGAGTAAGCGTCTTTTAATTTCATGGCTGCAGTCACCATCTGCAGTGATTTTGGAGCCCCAAAAAATAAAGTCAGCCACTGTTTCCACTGTTTCCCCATCTATTTGCCATGAAGTAATGGGACCAGATGCCATGATCTTAGTTTTCTGAATGTTGAACTTTAAACCAACTTTTTCACTCTCCTCTTTCACTTTCATCAAGAGGCTCTTTAGTTCTTCTTCCCTTTCTGCCATAAGGGTGGTGTCATCTGCATATCTGAGGTTATTGATATTTCTCCCGGCAATCTTGATTCCAGCTTGTGCTTCCTCCAGCCCAGCATTTCTCATGATGTACTCTGCATAGAAGTTAAATAAGCAGGGTGACAATATACAGCCTTGATGTACTCCTTTTCCTATTTGGAACCAGTCTGTTGTTCCATGTCCAGTTTAACTGTTGCTTCCTGACCTGCATATAGGTTTCTCAAGAGGCGGGTCAGGTGGTCTGATATTCGCATCTCTTGAAGAATTTTCCACAATTTATTGTGACCCACACAGTCAAAGGCTTTGGCATAGTCAATAAAGCAGAAATAGATGTTTTTCTGGAACTCTCTTGCTTTTTCAATGATCCAGCAGATGTTGGCAATTTGATCTCTGGCTCCTCTGCCTTTTCTAAAACCAGCTTGAACATCTGGAAGTTCACAGTTCACGTATTGCTGAAGCCTGGCTTGGAGAATTTTGAGCATTACTTTACTAGCATGTGAGATGAGTGCAATTGTGTGGTAGTTTGAGCATTCTTTGGCATTGCCTTTCTTAGGGATTGAAATGAAAACTGACCTTTTCCAGTCCTGTGGCCACTGCTGAGTTTTCCAAATTTGTTGACATATTGAGTGCAGCACTTTCACAGCATCATCTTTCAGGATTTGAAATAGCTCAACTGGAATTACATCATCTCCACTAGCTTTGTTCGTAGTGATGCTTTCTAAGGCCCACTTGACTTCACATTCCAGGATGTCTGGCTCTAGGTGAGTGATCACATCATCATGATTATCTGGGTCATGAAGATCTTTTCTTGTACAGTTCTTCTGTGTATTCTGCCACCTCTTCTTAATATCTTCTGCTTCTGTTAGGTCCATACAGTTTCTGTCCTTTATTGAACCCATCTTTGCATGAAATATTCCCTTGATATCTCTAATTTTCTTGAAGAGATCTCTAGTCTTTTCCATTCTATTGTTTTCCTCTATTTCCTTGCATTGATTGCTGAGGAAGTCTTTCTTATCTCTCCTTGCTATTCTTTGGAACTCTGCATTCAAATGGGTATATCTTTCCTTTTCTCCTTTGCTTTTCACTTCTCTTCTTTTCACAGCTATTTGTAAGGCCTCCTCAGAGAGCCATTTTGCTTTTTTGCATTTCTTTTTCTTGGGGATGGTCTTGATCCCTGTCTCCTGTACAATGTCATGAACCTCCATCCATAGTTCATCAGGCACTCTGTCTATCAGACCTACGTAAGACCTATGTAAGTCTTAAAGGAGATCCAACACACGTGAAGCTGATACTCTACAGGGCTCTAAGTCAGGGCACGGACAAACCACAACTAAAACAGCTCCCCTGGGAAGGATACACGGAGAAGGCAATGGCACCCCACTCCAGTACTCTTGCCTGGAAAATCCCATGGACCGAGGAGCCTGGTAGGCTGCAGTCCATGGGGTCGTTAAGAGTCGGACACGACTGAGCGACTTCACTTTCACTTTTCACTTTCATGCATTGGAGAAGGGAATGGCAACCCACTCCAGTGTTCTTGCCTGGAGAATCCCAGGGACGGGGGAGCCTGGTGGGCTGCCGTCTATGGGGTCTCACAGAGTCAGACACGACTGAAGCGATTTAGCAGCAGCAGCGGCAGGAAGGAAACATGTATATGTATGTCTGAGTCTCTTCGCAGTTCACTCAAAACCATCACAGCATTGTTAATCCACTCCACTGCAATATAAAATAAAAAGTTTAAAAAGTAAAAGAGGGAAAAGATTCTAATTAAAAATGAATAAATAAATAAAAATAGCTCCCCTATATCAATCAGGTCTCAGGCAGGAAAACAGAAGTCACCTTGTGTACCAAGTACAAGGAGTTTTTTTTTTTTTTTTTAAGATTTCCGCAGTAGTATTGTTGATTTACAAAGTTGTGTAAGATTTTTAATACAAGGAAACAGAGACTTACATATCTGTTGGAAAGGCTAGGGGAACAAAGGTCAGGGAAGGTGCTGGCAGAGTTTTCAGTCTGCAGCACCAATGCAGGTGATAAGAGCTCACCTAGAAATCTCTGTGAATCTCAAGAACCACTGGGTAGCTCCCATCAATATAACATATTTCTGACTCCTTCATAGTGAAAATCTCAGCTCCTAATAATATTAGCATACTTATTTGTTTTATCTTGTGATACACATTGTTTCAGAATTCAAGTAGTATTAACAATGAACCTAATGAAGAAAACTAAAATGTCTCAAGTTATTTTTTCTCAGAATATGTCTCACTGAATATTTACAAAATACTATGTTCAAAGGTTACTTGGAATATGATTTACTCTGCATACACAATTAGGTTCTTTGAATGTGTGTTAGAACCCTGATGGAGCCATCTAGTCCAGAAGTTTTTCTGTAGAACAGTTTTTCCACAGTTAAAAAGAATTCAAACCAAAAAGTTGACAGAACTGGAAAATGTATAGCTATATACCCTCTATCTATTTTTTAGTATTTTGCCTTATTTGATTTATGTAGATAAATAGTAGATGAACACATTCTGCAGAACCACAATATTATCATACCCAAGACAATTAACAATAATTCCCTAGTAACATCTAATATTTGATTTATACTCAAATTTCCCCATGTCCCCCAAAATATTTAGAGTTTTTATAAAAACATAGTACAATCAAAGTTTGTGAAATGAATTTTGTGTTTTGGCCACATGGCATGTGAGATCTTAGTTCTCTGATCAGGGATGGCTCTCATGCCGCTGCATTGGAAGCACGGCATCCGAACCACTGGAGCGCCAGGGAAACTCCATACATTTGGTTTTGATGTCTCTTTTGTCTCTTTTTTGTAGAGTATAGTTGAGGTACAATATTAGGTAAGTTTCAGGTGAACAACACAGCAATCACATCTTTAGAAGTTATATTCCATTTATAGTTATTATGAAGTATTGGCTACATTCCCTGCATTGTGCAATACATCCTTGTAGATTATTTATTGTATACATAGTAATTTGTACCTCTTTAGTTTCTTTTAACCAAGAACACGTCCTTTACTTTTTTCTCCATAACATTTGCATTTGGTGGAATCCAGGCCCATTTCCTTACAGAATGTCCCCACATTCTGGATTTAACTGATTGTTTTCTTCTGATGGTTTAAACTTACCCCTCTCTCCCCTAAATTTCTTATGAACTCAAAGTTAGAGCTAGAGCTATGCTGTCTAATATGTTAGTAACTAGCCATATGTTTGCAACGTGGTTAGACTAAAATGAAATGCACTGTAAGTATAAGAGATACAATAGAATTTGAAGACATTGTTTAAAAAGAATGTAAACTATCTTATTAATAATTTTATATTGATTCCATGCTGAAATAATACTTTGGCTATATTTGGTTAAGTGAAATATATTATTAATATTAGTATCATCTATTTTTACTTTTAATGTGGTTACTAGAAATTTAATATGACACGTGTGGCTTGCATCATTTCTCTTTTGGACAACATTGGTAGAAGCTTGAGTAAATTCAGGTTAAACATTTTGGGCAAGAAAACTTCACTGGTAGTATTACATCACATAAAGTAACTATATTAGCCCAATCAGACTACTGTAAAAAAAAAATACCATATCTTGGGTGACTTAAAATACAGATATTTATTTCTCTCAGTCAGGAGGCTGAAAAGTCCAAGATCAAAGTGCTGGCAGATTTGGTGTCTGGAGAGAACCTGCTTCCTGGTTCATAGACACTTTTCTTCTCACTATCTCCTTACATGGTGGAGAGCTCTCTGGGGTCACTTTTATAAGCACGCTAATCCCATTCATGAGGGCTCCACTCTTTTGACCTCATCACCTCCCAGAGGCCCCATCTCCTCATAACATGACATTGGCGTTAAGATTTCAACATATGAATTTGATAGGGGACACAAACATTCCGTTAATAACATTTTGGCCCCTGAAACTTCATGTCCTTCTCGCATGCAAAATACACTCATTTCATCCCAACAGCTCCAGAAGTCTTAACTGGATCTAGAGTTAACTCTAAAGTCTAAGTTCAAGGTCTCATCTAAGTACCACCTAAACCAGATATGGGTGCTAAACTCTCACCAGAATTGCCTTTAAAATTCTGTTCACAAAATTGTAGGCTTTTCCTCACATGCATCTCAAAACCCTTTCAGCCTCTACCCATTACGCAATTCCAAAACTGCTTCCACATTTTTAGGTATTCATTATAGCAGCACCTCACTTCTCAGTATCAACTTCTGTCTTAGTCCATTCAGGCTGCTATAACAAAAATACCATAGGCCTCAATAATGAACATCCATTTCTCACAGGTCTGGAGGCTGAGCTGTCTAAGATCAAAGTGCTGGCAGATTCTGTGTCTGGTGAAGATCCGCCTCCTGTTCAGATGACTGTCTTCTTTCCGTGTTCCCACATAGCAGAAGGAGTGAGAGAGCACTCTGCAGTCCCTTTTATAAGGGCACTAATTCCATTCATGACCTAATCAGCTCCCAAAGATCCCAACCATAGCTATATGATATTTCATTCTATCATTACACTAGGCATTACTTAAATCTCCTGTGGTATATCATTTAGCTTCATTCCAATTTTTTAAAATTATACAGAATACTGCACTGACATCACTGAGAACCGCATATTCCTTATTTAAAGTTTTAGTTTATTTATTCATCCAATTCTAATTCTGAAGACAAGAATTTACTTTTAACATTTCATCTTTGTAATGAGGTTTTCTTTTTATTTAGCTGAGCCAGGTCTTCGTTGCTGCATGTGGGCTCTTAGTTGCAGCATGCAGGGTCTAGTTCCCTGACCAGGGATTGAACCTAGGCCCCCTGCATTGGGAATGTGGAGTCTTAACCACTGGACCACAGTGAGGCATGTAATAGGGTACTGTCCTTTTCCCCGGAGAAGGCAATGGCACCCCACTCCAGTGTTCTTGCCTGGAGAATCCCAGGGACGGGGGAGCCTGGTGGGCTGCCATCTATGGGGTCGCACAGGGTCAGACACGACTGAAGTGACTTAGCAGCAGCAGCAGCAGCAGTCCTTTTCCCACCACATGACTCTTGAACTTTTAGACATTGATTTATAAACAGCATGTACCAGTAACAGACACTGCAAAATTTTTACTAACCCATTCTACTTCCAAGGCTTCCCTTACGTCATCTCCTCACATACATTAAGCACGGGGAAATTAAGCAATGAGAGAATATTCAGGAGAACCTGAAGACAAAGTCCCATCTGTACTAGTGGGCTCTACTGAAGTCCATGCACTTTGCCCTCAGTTAAATGCAAAGACCTTGTGTACCTCTAGACTTCTATGTTTCTATGATATCCTGATTTGGGATTTATACCTACTTCTCAAATAATTTGAAATGGGTTTTAAGATTACCCAGGTCGGGTGCATGAGACAAGTGCTCGGGCCTGGTGCACTGGGAAGACCCAGAGGGATCGGGCGGAGAGGGAGGTGGGAGGGGGGACCGGGATGGGGAATACATGTAAATCCATGGCTGATTCATGTCAATGTATGACAAAAACCACTGCAATGATGTAAAGTAATTAGCCTCCAACTAATAAAAATAAATGGAAAAAAAAAAAAAATTTTAAAAAAAAAGATTAAACATAATGCAAACAAAAGGGGGGGGGCAGAACAAAGAAAGCAGAACAGAGGCCATTAAGGAAGTAGTGAGACTTGTACTTACTTATCAGAAACCTAAGGAGACAAACATCAAGGTAATGTTTCTCAGAAACTTGGATGCATTTGGAAGCCATCATCAATATTCTGCTAAACCAGCACTGGTGCCATCCTCTTTGTTGCTGCAGAAGAGAAGTTTGAACCAGTGGCTCCAGAACCACTCTGCCTGTGCTACAAGCCTTGCTAGCACAATGGATGCCCCCCCATATCTTCCCCCTATCTGTTCTCCAGACTCAAGCCTTCCAGCATCCCTTTCTTGCACTAGGTTCCAGATATACAGAAGCATTTGCACTTGCCAAAATGTGCTGAGTTACTTCAAACCTTGTGCTTTTGCTCCCATTGTCCCTCTTCCTGAAATAGCCTTGTCCCCACCCCAATGTATCCATCTAATGAAAACCTATTCATCTCTCATTTATCAAGCCTTCCCTGAATTTCTCTGGTATAACTGATTATTTCTTCATCTATGGCCCCACCATGCATTGCAACAGTTTAGAACATATTTCCTGCTACAACACTGTGAGCTCCTGAAGGGGAAAGAACAGGTCTTTTCATCTTTGTCTCCCCAGTGCCCAGCACATAGTAAATGACTAAATTAATCAATTTTGAGGCTGAGTTGTAAAAGTAATTTCATAACTGTTTTTAACATCATTTAAGTTATTATATAATCCCACAGTGACTACTTTGAAGGCAAGAACATTAATTTGGAGGACTGTAAATTCTGGCAAGTTGTTAAAAATCAGTCACATTAACTTTATCTTCACTTTTCACACTGTGTCCTCAAAGACACTACTAGGTATTAAATTAAGGGACACTTCGATTTTACTTTCTGGGGCATATAAATCAAGATAGGTCATGTTATGCTGCAATAGTAAACGATTTAAAGATCTCTGTAGGTTAAAACAGCATGAGTTTCTTTCTCTACTAAACAGTTCACTGCTGGTCGGGGTGACTTTTTAGGGTAGCTGTCCTCTACTTGATGGCTCAGCACTGCATTTCTGTTATCTGTTATGGGCGCTTCCGTGTGTGGCAGTGCAGAGGAAAGAGCACTGGAGAGTTGAGAACCAACAATTAAATGCTTCTACTTAGAAGTGACATAGCTCATATGGCCACATCCAACTTCAAGAGAGGAGAATAGTATAATTCTCCTCTATGTGCAGAAGGAAAAACACCACCAATATTAGTGAGCAAATTATTTACCTCCTCTGAGACTCAATCTCCTTACATGTGGAAGGAAGATAATGATAATAAAGCCATCTCATCACTACAACCTTAGTAGTAGAACTTACAAAGTCCTTTATGCTCTGACCTGACTTAATTCTCCAGCTTCATCATTTATCTTTCCATGCTCATATTTAACTTTCAATTTAATGAACCCTTCATTTCCCAAAAAGTCATGCCCTATCTCCCCTTTTGGGCCTCTGAATGTTCATACAAACCACTCCTTCTGCCTAGAATGTTCTCTCCTTGTGCACCCCCCTTTTTTTGTCTAACTCCTACCTGTGCTCCAGCTCCCAACCCAAATGTCACGTTTTCCAGGATACCTTCGCTGCCTTTTCCCAACTCCATGAGAAAAGGAATCAAATCTATCTTGTTCCCACAATCTTCAGCTTCTAGAAGAAAATCTGAAACATGGTAAGATATTTCTGAAGTTGGGTTTAAGATATGCAGGGTATAGAATGAATATCACCCAAGTTTAACAAGAGTCACATAACATAAGTATTTGATACAATTTCTTTGGAGTCTAGGAGCATAAAGATGTAGTGAACAGGGAAACTGTGGACAGCTTGGGATGCTAAGCTGAGGCATTTTTTACTTAGCCTGGTAAACAGAGCTAGTCATGGAGAGTTTTTGCACTAAGGAGTGACATGATATGTAATGTGTGTACAGCTGTGTATATATATTTGAAACATAGGAACCAATAAATAGGATGATTAGAAAGCACCCACGATTTTACCCTTTGGGAAACAAAAGATGGGCTGCCTAACCAACTGTATTACTCAGGATTCTCCCGAGAAACAGAATCAAAAGTGTGTGTGTGTGTGTGTGTGTGTGTGTGTGTGTGTGTAGGGAGAGAGAAGAGAAGAGAGATTATAAGGAATTGCCTTAAGTGATTGCAGAGGTTTGGTTTAAGTCCAAAATCTGCAGGGTAAACTAGAAAGCTGGAGATCCATAAAGAGTTGATACTGTAGCTCTAGTACAAGGGCAGCTTGAAGGTAGAATTTCTTTCTCAGGGGAGCCAAATTTTTGTTTTCATAAGGCCTTCAACTGATCAGATGAGGCCCACCCACATTATGGCATAAGGCCTTCAACTGATCAGATGTGGCCCACCCACATCATGGAGGGTAATCTGCTTTACTCAAATTCCACCAATCTAAATGCTAATCTCATCCAAAAACACCTTCACAGAAACATCCAGAACGCTTGACCAAGTATCTTGGCATTTTGACCCAATCAAGTTGATATAGAAACTTATCCATTACCCACATAGAGCCAATGTGTATTTGGTAACTCATATATTTGAGAACTCATTACAGGGACTAACTAATCTGCTCATGTTCAGAAAACCATGCTGCCTATTAGAAATCTAATATTTCCCTGGCAGAGTCCAATTAACATTTTTAAAGTAGAAATGCTATCCATAACCTCCCTATGAAAGTCCTTTTGCTAATCTTTTGCTTGATATATTAATTAACTCTTCAATAAGAGAATCTCTACCAACCTCTGCCATTTAAGAAGTAATTTTCCTTTCTGTATGTCAGAGTCTTTTTGAGTTTTTTAGTATTAATTTCTTTTAGTGTGTGTGTGTGTATGTATGTATGTGGTGGGACTCTGGAGAGTGGCAGGGTCGGAGAGCAGGGAGGGGAATGTGCTTGGGGAATGATATACATGAGTCTATAATTGTATTTGTAAATGTAATTATTCTATATATTAAAACTTGGTGATGAGTGCATTTACATTTGCTATTTTATTCTTTTTTACCTTTGGAATGTTTTATGTTTTGAATTTTTCATACTTTTTTGAAATCTGAGGCTCAGTAAATTTAGGTCATATTTTCAAAATCACCCAGAATTCAAACCCAAGACTGGGGGTGATGCCGAAGTCCTTGCTGTTATCATTCTGCCTCAGAGTACTCCATTATTAATGCCCTCTGTACAGTTATATGAATTCTCATCATTGATTATTTTAGTCAAGTATAGATAACCCCTCTTTCTTCTCTTTGACCTCAATACAGTCTTCACAGCACACTAGTAACCATCTAAGTTTCCACAGCACTACAAACACAGCCTTGGGAAAACACCATCAAGAGTATTAAAAGTTAGAATTATTTATAACAGCCAAGATATGGAAGAAACCTAAGAGTCCATCAACAGATGAATGGATAAAGAAGTGGTATATCCATACAATGGAATACTACTCGGCCATAAAAAAGAACAAAATTTTGCCATTTGCAGCAACACTGATGGATTTGAAAAGGATTATGCTTAGTGAAATGTCAGAGAAAGATAAATACTGCATGTTATCACTTATATGTGGAATTTTAAAATATAAGAAACAGGTAATATAATTTAAAAAGAAATGGACTCACAGATATAGAGCACAATCTGCTGATTGCCAGTGAGAAAAGGGAAGCAGGAAGAGGCAAGATAGGAATAGGGGATTAAAAGGCACGGACTACTATGTGTGAAATAAGTAAGCTACAAGAATATGTTGTTCGGCACAAGGAATAGCGCCAATATTTTATAACTTTGGAGTATAATCTATAAAAATTTTTAATCACTATGTTGTACATCTGAAAATAATGTAACATTGCAAATCAACTATACCTCAATAAATACATTTTTAAATGATTTCTAAAAATAACCTTTGTATCTGCCCACACAGATGGTGATGCAGAATACAATATAAGAGTTCCCAGAAGAAGGCCTATGCCACACAGTGAGGAAGACAGAGAGCATTCTAAGAAGTAAGGGGAAATGAGGTCTACTGCACTGGTTAGGTCAGGTAACAGTGGAAACATTTGACCATTTGATCACATTAGTACAACATGCCCTGACTATGAAGAATCCTTAAATCTTTGGTTTGGGATCCAACGACATTTCTTCTTCCTCTCCATTCTGGATCCTATTTTCAAAAAAAGCAACTGGCAAGGGAGCAGTGAATTGTTTTTACAACTACCTAGGCTCTCTATTCAAAGCTGTTTATACACATTATCTCATTTTTTAAACACCCTGTGTGGTAGGTATTAAAACAATGTCCAGCATTTATCATGAGCTCATCTGAGCTTGGTACTTTCATATGCATAGTTTATTCCTGCAAACAATACTGCAAAGTACAAAATGCTGTAAGTGCAATAATTCTCTTCTTATAGACAAAGAACTTTAGGTTCAGAGAAGTGAGATAATTTGCTCAGCTTCACACAGTAAATGGCAGAACTGGACTATGTGACATCTAAGCCTAGGCTCCTTGTAACTGTACCATGCTAATTCCCCATTTACAGATGAGGAGAGACGGAGTGAGAGGGGAGAGAGAAAGAGAGAGAGAAACACCACGAACCTGATTCTGTTAATTCTTCTCTCTAGAAGAAACAATGAGAAGGACAAAATGAAGGAAAAGAGATGCTATGTACTAACGCAGGAAACGGAGAAGGCAATGGCAATCCACTCCAGTACTCTTGCCTGGAAAATCCCATGGACGGAGGAGTGTGGTAGGCTGCAGTCCATGGGGTCGCGAAGAGTCAGACAAGACTGAGTGACTTCACTTTCACTTTTCACTTTCATGCATTGGAGAAGGAAATGGCAACCCACTCCAGTGTTCTTGCCTGGAGAATCCCAGGGATGGGGGAGCCTGGTGGGCTGCCGTCTATGGGGTCGCACAGAGTCGGACACAACTGAAGTGACTTAGCAGCAGCAGCAGCAATGCAGGAAAACAAACCCATCTTCTATTGAAGTGATTCACAGATCATTTTTATCAATCCCATTCTAAGTGAACACGAGGATTAGAGGGATTACGGAGGAAGGAGTGGGCCCAAGAAGGAGAACTAGCCATGAGAAGCTGCCAATTAACAACAGATGCACCAAATGAGATTGTGTGTGTGTGTGTGTGTGTGTGTGTGTGTGTGTGTATGTGTGAGAGAGAGAGAATGAGATGGGAAGATCAAGACAAAATCAGCAGCAGATGCTGAAGTCATGCTCTCCCTTTGTGGGAAGGGAAGTTGAAATAGGACATGCAGCTATAAGGCAAAAGCAAAAACATCCCAAGGAGACTGTTATTGTGAGCACTTATTATCCTATGGAAATGACCTTCGATCAGGATGCATAATCACCATATTGCATCCAATTACAAGTTGAAGATGAAACATGATTGCTAGTGTCATGTTTATATCTAATCAGAAGTCGGGAGACGATTATGGTAATGACGTGGGGTGGAGGAGGGAGCTTATATCAGGAGAAGAGGGCAAACCTCGCTCAAGGACTCAAGTCTACTCTGCAGGAGACCAGAGTGGTGAGCTGGGATTCTAAAGTCCTGCCAATGAAAGAATACAAAAGGATCTCAGATGGCAGCATGGAATGGCCGGGGGTGCCATGGGAGGTAGGGGAAGAAGAGAACCCACTTGCCCATGGTTTCCAAAGTCTGACTCTGGACCCTGGCATCTCAACCAGCTGTGGTGCTTCTGATTCCTGAGCCCAATTCCAATCCTTCTGAGCCTCAACCTCTAAGGATGGAGGCCCAAGAGACTGAATTTGGACAGGATGTGCAAGTGCCAATTCTTCTCATGTGCCCACTAAAAAAATGATGGATCAAAGAGCAATGAGACATAGCTCAGCTAATACAAAGTATGGACCCGTAAGTCCCATCACTTGATATATTTTAAGAACATATATATTGTTACCAATAGTTACAGTGATATTATAAGTCATGGGTGACAAAACACAGAGGTTTTTTGCAGACTTCTCTTGAGTTTTGCAAATCCTAGCAAGGGCAAATTCCCTGGTGGCTTCCCTGGCACCTTCCCTGGTGACTCAGGCGGTAAAGATTCTGCCCACAATACGGGGGACCTGGGTTCAATCCCTGGATGGGGAAGATTCCCCTGGAGGGGAGCATGGCAATCCACTCCAGTATTCTTGCCTGGAAAATCCCATGGACAGAGGAGCCTGGTGGGCTATAGTCTATGGGGTCGCAAAGAGTCAGACACAACTGAGTAACTTTCACTTTCTCACTTAACTTAGTTTAAAATCTTAATTATAAAACCCTCAGATACAAAGAAAACAGACACATGAGTATATATTACTTATCCATCTGTCCTCACAAATTTTTGTCCTTTTCAAAACACCTTTAATCTGATCAAATGAAATGAATCAACCCCCAAAGCACACACACATCCAATTCATTGTATATTTGCTTTAAATGCCTGTTATTGCTTTCATTAGACTATAACCTACTTAGTGTGTGCTGTGTGTTAGGCACTGTGTCAGCGACTCCAAATGCATGACCTCACTGAACACTCTCAACAGTTCTCAGAGGTAAGTCCCATGCTCATCTCCATCTTACACAGGAGACACTAGGGTTCAGAGGAATAATTCAACCAAGGTCACACAGCCAGTCAGTGGGGGAGCCACGATAGTAATAAGCTCCTGTATGCCTTGCCCTGCAAGAAAGAAGGAAAGCAGTAATACAGATGATGCAAAACAACAAAAACTCTCCAAGCCCTTTAGGTTTGGCTTTGGAAGGCAGTTCATGATTTTTGGCAGCAGAACAACCCCCCTAATGAAGTTTGTTTAGGTCGGCATTAAAACAACTCTGCTGGTGCTGAACTCATGTCTGCTGGGGCCACTGCAGAAGGCCTGACCTTGTTTTAAAAGAACCGATGAATAATCCAAACTTGACAGGATCTCAAAGAGTAAAAAAGTGATATGAGGTCAGAGCAAAGCTGGGAGTCTGAACAGTCCGCAGAGTGGTTTGGCGTTCACATCTTAAATAGAAGTACTTGCTTTCATACTGAAAGCTCCTACTTCTAGCCAATTTATCGCTTCCATCTTCATGCTCCGCACAGATTTACTCTTTATAGTTATATCCATGTCATCTAATGACAAGATGCGATAACTAATCTGAGCTTGTGCCTGACCCCTAATATTCCCACACTGAAACTCTATTAGATTCCACACTGACAGCTCCTTCTGACTCCAATCTACCAGCTTCTCACTGAGCCAAAGAGTACAAGGTCCCTCAAGAGCAAAGCAATTTATTTAAATAACACAGTTAAGTAGATGGGAAAGTGTGTTGCATTCAGTAAGTCAACATTCTCGTGCGAAAAGCAAAAGGTCCAGTGTGGCCGCTCCTGATGCAGTAATATAACTGTCACACATCCCTCTGCGCCCCACTTCAGTCCTTCTGTTGGGTCATTTCCCCATTCATCTCAGTGGAACCAGCTAAACTGGTTTCTGAAAGATACATTTTTAAGAGGGTGGTAGCCTTTCTATGGGGAAAACCCAGACTTTGGCTTACTGAGCTCAACACCCAAGGACCTCACTTAAGAATCCCCAGGACGTCCAAAATTCTGTTCTGTACATCTGTGTCTCATGTCAATGTATGACAAAAACCACTACAATATTGTAAAGTAATTCGCCTCCAACTAATAAAAATAAATGGGGGGAAAAAAAATCCCCAGGACGGCCAGAGGCTGAGAACGAACACACCTGTGTCCACCAGGTGGCGCCGCAGAGCAACGAGCAGGAGCTTCCCACAGTGTTAAGAACAGCCTGGACTCCTTCCTCTTCAGAAAGATTAGAGGGATCTTGCTTACCAGGTAATGAGTAAGATCCTCCCTCTTAGAGAAAGTGAGAGAATCTACTGTTTGTAAAGTCATGTTGACATCTTCCCCTTGCAGTGGTTGGGAGCTCCTCGACTGTAAGATTGCAATAATGTGTGAACGTGGAAATGCAAAGTCTACTCAAGCAGACCTTGAACTGCCATCCATTCCTTTCAAGTGATGGCGGTTTAACTGGCTGTGTGATGAGGCTGCCTAGGCACCCAGTGTAGCCTGCTCTCAGGGGAGAGCCATTTATATTGTCTTTGAAGCCCACCAGAGATGGTGTCAACACGCCACAAGAAGGGCTGAGACGACCGCCACGGCAGGTTGTCTCTGACTGAAGCTGAAGAGAATCAGTCAGGCCATAAATCTTTTGAAAGAAGCCTGGGTGACAGACAGGCTTTGAGAAATGTGTTCTGAGGATTCTGCCAGGAGAGTAGGTTCTATATGCAGGCCTGAACAAACTTCTGTTACTCTTTCCTTTTCTCGTAGCTCATTCTCTTCCTCAAAATATTTCCTTTCAAGCACTCTTCCCTTCGTCCCACATCTGAAAGAGAAAATGATCCTTTCCCAGGAAAACTCTTCCACCAATTCCCATGGCAGCCCTCCTCCTCTGTGAATTCTTTGCATGGATTAGCCAGTCTCTCCCACATTTCCAGAGTTTCCCTTTCCACAAGCCCCTTCCTCTCTGGCTTCAAAGATGCTGCCTCCACAATTCACCCTTCAGGCCCCTGGGCCCTCTAGTTGCTGAGGCTCATTCATCTCCCCTCCATTGCCACACTCACCCTTGTGTATCTTTGAAATCCAGCTTCTGTTCCCACCATTTTATCAAAAGTATTATGTAGGGAGATATTGAATGCATCGAAATCAACAATATAGTGGACATTTTCTTCATGCTTATTCACTTGACCTTTCTCCAACTGTTGTTTAAAAGAATTGGCCACCCATTGATATATATATACACTGCCATGTGTAAAATAGATAGCTAGTGGGAAGCAGCTTTATAGCACAGGGAGCTCAGCTTGGGGCTGATGACTTAGAGGGGTGGAAAGGGGGAATGGGAGAAAGGCTCAAGAGGGAGGGAATATATGTATACATATAGCTGATTCATGTTGTTGTACAGCTTAAACTAACACAACATTGTAAAGCAGTTATCCTTCAATTAAAAAATAAATTTTAAAAAAGAGAGTGGAGGAGACAAAAAAAAATTGACTACCAATTTGATCATCAGAGCTATCTAAGGAAATAAATCTATGTCATTATTCTGGTGCATCTCAATCTTCAGTGTCTCCATAATGCCTACTGAATAAAAAGCAAATTCCTTAGTCTGGCATTTCAGCCCATAACCTTCTTTCCCATCCCTCACTCCCCACTCTTCCCTGGCATATATCTTTTACTCTGGCCTAAACTACTTCCTGTTTCCAGGACACATTGTGACCATCCTATTTTATTTTGGTAAGAACACTTAACATGAGATCTACCCTCTTAACAACTTTAAGTGTATATACAGTCTTTTTGGAGGAGGGCATGGCAACCCACTCCAATATCTTGGAGAAAGCTATGGACAGAGGAGCCTGGCAGGCTACACTCTGTAGGGTCACAAATAGTTGGACATGACTGAAGCGACTTAGCATGCAGCGTACACAGCGTTTTTGACTCTAGGTGCAATCTTGTACAGAAGATCTCCAGGACTTATTTATCTTGCATAAAAATGTTTATACCCTTTAACCATCATCTTTCCAATCCCCTTCTCCCCAGCCCTGACAACCACCCTTCCATTCTTTGATTCTATGACTGACTGCTTTAGATACCTCATCATGCAGTATTTGTCTTCTGTGACTGGCTTATTTCACTTAGCATAATGTCTTTAAGGTTCATCCATGTTGTCACATTGTTAAATTCTTTTCTTTTCAAGGACTGAATAGTATTTCACTCCTGTATGTATCACATTTTCTTTATCTGTTGATAGACATCTAAGTTGTTTCAATTTCTTGGGTATGGTGACTAATGCTGCAATGAACATGTGGGTGGAGATATCTCTTTGAGATCTTGATTCCAATTCTTTTAGATCAACACACAGAGGTGAGCTTGCTGGATCATATGGCAGTTCTATTTTTAACTTTTTGAGGAACCTCCATACTGTTTTCTGCAATGACTGTACCAGTTTGCAATCCCACCAACAGTGCACCAGGGGTCCCTTTTCTCCAAATTTTCACCAACACTGGTTGTGCCTTTCGGTGTTTTTTTCTATAATAGTCATCCTGACACTGACTATTTTTGACTGCACAACATTGCTCATACCATCCCCTCCATTTATAATGCCCTTTCTCATATTTTGCCTCTCTAAACACAATTTAATAAATGTTTCTTGAGCACCTGTTTTGTGCCAGAGCTGGATCAGACATCACTTCCTTTGTGAAGTTCTATCTGGTCCTACAGACAGTGAATCCCTACAGAATTTTGTTTTCCCTTTCTGTGTTTTCCTTGTGGAAATTCACACTCTACAAAGACCTGAAAGATTGTTTTAACCCACAGTTAGCTCATATGCTCTGTAAAGACAGAGACCATGTCTCTGTAATCCTGCAGTATCTCAGCACAATACATCTTCAGAATACACTTTCAATAATTTTCTGTCAAATAAATTCAGACCATGCAATTAATAACGATTCCCACTCACAATTCCAATAATTTCCCTGAGACATTAATCCTACTGAATCCTTGCTCTCCCAAGATTCAGCAAGACAAATGTGCTCTTATTCACCCCTCTATGGGGTAAGAATAGTGAGGCTTTAGAAACGCTATATGCTAGCAATACTAAACAGGACATATGTGAGTGATACCTTGAAAGGGCATGTTATTAAAAAAAAAAAAAGTACCAACACCAAAGCTGCAGAGATGATCAGATGCCAGCAATGCCATATGCCAAGCACTGAAGGGAAAGGTGTGAGTGCAGCATGGTTTAGGGGATGAGGAAAGCATGTAGATCTTCTGAAAATGTACCTAGAATCCCCTATGTAGAAGCCTGGCACTAGCATCATCCTCACAAAGATACTGAGGATCTAGAAAACTCCTTAGACCTGAGGCCCTTGTATTTGAGGCAGCAGTAATCTACCTGAAAAATAAAAAGCTGCCAGTAAGTGGCTGTTTAGCAGGAGATGAAAAGGCTGAAACATCAGAAACACCTTTGTTTCGTGGAAATAACACTAATTTAGTGAAAAGGGGAAGCGGGCTTTAGAGAAGAAAAAAACAAAAATTGCTCCACCAAAATGTAGGTAACAAAGAGCTCCTTTTCCCCAGAGTTGAAAGCGAGTGAAGTGAGTAGCCAGGGTACCTCAAGGGCAAAGGAGCATGTTTGGGGTTTGTTACTGTTATTATTTTAAGGTGATAGCTGACCATGTGCTTCTCATTTCTGGAATGGGAACAATGGTTCTGGGAAACATCATGGAGTGGTAGAAAGATCACAGGCTTTGGGGCAGATCAATCTCAGTTCAGATTCTAGCCTTGTGCTTATTAACTGTACCTTGGACAAGCTATTTACGTCCTGTGAGTCTCAGTCTTCTCAATTGTAAAACAGCGGTCATTATACCTAATCAGCAGGGTGGTTTGAAGGCGAAGGATAACAACAACAGCATTTACTAGGAGGCAGGCGCTATAAGCTTACTTCACATGTATTATTATCTCACCTGTGTTATCACACAACCCTCTGAACCAAGTGCTACTAGCTCCCCCATTTTGCAGATGAGGAATGTGGGGCTCTGAACGGTTAGGTGATTTATCCAAGATCATACCACTAATGGATGACACAGCTAGGACTGAAACTCAGATCAGGATGTTATCTTATTCACTACAACAGTTGTGAAAAGTTGGCACACCCATCCCCAGGGCTGGGAATTGGGGCAGTTCTCAGCCTAGCCTTTGCTTCCAGATCATTGTTCCTCTGCCTTATCTCTCAAGAAAACTATTCTATTCCCAGCTGTCTTGATGAATCTAGCAAGAATTTTGGTTAGTAGACCCTGAACTTTGCTTTTTCAAGGCCGCTGGTTGTGTCTTATCCTAGTAACTCAATAGTAGTAGTAGTGACAATAACAGTAATAATAGCTCACTTTCATTGATGGCTTGCTATGCCCCAGGCATTGCACTAAACACTTCATATGCATGAGCTTATTTAACCTTTATAATGACTCTGTGGTGTGGATACTATTATTCAATAAGATAATGAATGTTAAGTCCCTGGCACAGAGTAAGCTCAATAACTTCTGGTTCTTACTCTGAATATTATTTCTCAGTAGGTCTGCAACATACAAAGCCCTCACAGGAGGGATGGGCAATCTTGTTTATATTAAGAGTAACTGTCCCAATGCATGCATGCATGCTCAGTCCCTTCAGTCGTGTCCAACTCTTTGCGACCTCATGGACTGTGGCCCACTAAGCTCCTCTGTTCATGGTGATTCTCCAGGCAAGAATACTGGCATGGGTTGCCATTCCCCTCTCCATGGGACCTTCCTGACTCAGGGATCGAACTGACATCTCTTATGTCTCAACATGGCAGGTGGATTCTTTACTACTGAGCCACCAAGGAAGCCCCACTAAATAGGTGAGGTTTTATGGGAAAGAAATATAAGAAATCCAATTGACTTGCTTTTACAATAAAAGGTAAAATTCTGTTCAATAAATAAAAGTGAATAAAGAAAACTTTGCTAGCATTTTATGTCAACACAAATGACAGAAGAACTAAGGGAAAGTAGATTCAAGGAAATGGGAACTTTCAAAGAAGAGGGCTCTACCTATCCATCCTTCCCTTCAGCGAAATTTCAATGAGCTCATAGCCTCTCCGAAGCCCATCCTTGGCACTCTTACCTTGGGAAGAAGAGGGAGAAAGAACAAAATCAAGCCAGAGAGAGGAGAGAAACTGAGAAGAAAGAGAAAAAAATGGAAAGAATAGCCAGCGTGCTCTGCCTGACCATTTCTCAGCTGCTGTTTTCAGAAGCCTTTACCACTCACTATACCCTTTGCAGCTTTGCCACCTTCCCGTCACCTCCAGTTAGCACTCAGCAAGCTGGACATATGAAGAGCAGCAACTTCCTTCACTAACTTCCTCTTAAACTTAATCTCAATCAATTCAAAGGTGGTGTAGACTCCATTCCTTCTCCCATTGCTTTCATCCCCACAACTACTCCTCCTGGAGATTAGGTGTCTGCACAAAGCGTCTCTCCCTCTCAAAGGCTATCTCAGGGCCCTGAAGCCGGCCTTTCAACTCCCCCGAGGTCTCTTTTGAATTCATGCAACATTCATGTTGAACTCGACATGAAGAAGTTGTCTGTATGTGTGTATGGGTCAGTGTAGGAGGAGAAAGGCAAGAACTCAGAAAATTGCTTCAGGTTGTGTTAAAAAATAAAGCCCAGGGTCACACCCAAGTGATGCGTCAGAGTTTCTTATATTTTCACTATGGTATAAACATAGTTTCTCTGTTCTTAATTCTTCTCTGTGACAGCAGAAATAGGATTATTTTTCCCAGACAATCTCTATTTTCAATTCAAGTCTTTGACGCACTAACCTACTTTACTTCTCTCTGAGAAAGTGATACAATGATACATGATAAGCCTTCCAGAGATTCTAAGCACTAGGATTCAGGCCCTCTGATGGAGCATGGAAACAAGTGGATACTTCTAATCAGTATGTGAACAAAGCATATTAGCCATCAGAATGCCAAGGTCATGAACTGCTACATGGAAAGCCTGCCTTCAGACATTGTGCCTGTGGAATATTCACGATAAATGGTGAAACTTTTCTTAAAATGAGATTTCTTTTTCAGTCAGAAGGAGCATCTGTTGGACAAGTAATTTTCTGGAAGGAATGGAATTTTACACCTGTCACAGAGACCATTCCCTGTTAGGCTTTTTAAATTAGAAAAGGTTAATTAGTTCATGTCTGGTTATAATGACTTCATTGAGGCTTCCTGGGAAATCTGATTAGAAGGCAAATATCTGATGGTTGGCATGACAGAGACCACCTCTGTGTCTTCTGCAGCTGGGTCAGTATGCCTAAACTGAAAGAAGAGTACATGTGGTGTTTGGCAAAGAAGAGTAGTGAGTTAACAGTAAATGGTTTAGAGAGCTGGCTGGAATTAATCAAACATACATTACTGAGGCTTCTTCTTTACATCTAAGGAATTTAAAAGCTGAAAATCTTCAAGAAGTTTTCAATTTTAGGCATGATACAGATCGGTGTTATTAAGACCTTATCAGAGTGTTTTTTGTTTGCTTTGCAAAACACTCACTCATTTAACAATCGAGGTAAAAGACCATGAGGTTCTAAGTACTCCTTCCATTTCCAAAATTATAGGAATTATGGGACACTGACCAAATGATGTGGCTCCCAATGCCCATCAAATTGCAACCAATGTTGGCATGTTCTTCATTTTTCTACCCCCTTGCCAGCTGCTCAGCTGGCTACTACATTCAACTTTGGCCTATGTTTACAACATACACGAATGGGCTTCCCTTCAAGGGCTTCGTTAATAGCTTTCAGCATCTGCTCAAATTCCAAGCATCAAGTACTAAATCCAGAGACAGACTGGCATATGGCTGCATTGTTCTATTTGTAGAAAATGAAAACACAGGAATGCACTCTTAACTAGCGAACTTGAAGAACCACTGCTGGCTTAAAATAAAAAACTTGAAGGGTCCTTCTTATTTACATGTGTGTGTGTGTGTGTGTGTGTGTGTGTGTGTGTGCATACACATATGTATACACACATTTGTTTCTAAGTGCATAGAAAAAGATCTGAAATTATTCACATCAAATGTAATTAATATGTTAATGGTTACCCACTAAGACAGGGATAAAAGGTGACAATTGAGGAGCTTTCACTCTTTATATCATACTAACTTCCATTTTGTTTTCCCATCATCATTGAAGGATCTGGGGATATAAATAAATCATAATTATAGGTCTCAGTTTGATTGGAGAAAATTGAGAAGGGAAGCATAAACTTTCTGTGCATTTTGTAAAATATAAGCATCACAAGGTCAAAGATCTTGTCTGCTTTGTTCACCCCCACATCCCCAGCAGCTATCACTTTTGCCTGGCCTATAGTAGGTATTCAGTAATTATTTGTTGAATGACTAGATGAATAAATGTTTGAATCAAAAGACAAAGGGAGCCCTTCAGAGATCTATATGCTGAAAGAGCAGGGGATATGCCATGTATATGGTAAGAGAAGAAAAGACGAACATGGTTTAAAAGGGAAAAAAATTGAACTGGGGAGTCAAGGGAGCTGGATCTAATTGACAATTAGATCTAACTGACTTTGGACAGGTCTTTTCCTCTCTCTAGGACTCAAAGTCCTCATTTGTAAAGCAAGAGGATTAGGGTCAACTTATAGTATTCAAATTGTTTATAACAATGGGCCCATATTATTTAAAAGAAATCCAAGAAGATGTAAAATAATTACAAATGTAAAAATTCAAACAGTTGTCTGAGATGATGTACACCTAGTGTTAATGATGGTTATTTACAGAGGATTTCTTGCTTCACTTTCCTCAATTACTTGAACGTTTTATAACAATCATGTATCGTTTTTATAAAAACAAACATCACTGTGCTATTTTAAAGTGATGAGCAGCCTATGAAAACAAAACAAATAAATAAATAAATGAAGTGTTGCAATTAGCCAACAGGATGAAAAGGGAGACCCTGACAGTTACAATCCCTCATGGTAAGAACAAGCCTCCTCCAGACTTGGCACCTGTCTGGAAAAGATCAAAGGGCCCAGTGTTCCACATGCTCCTGGTGAGACTACCACTCCACCTCCCCCTATCCTCTCCGTTATCAACCACTATACACTGCATAAGACCATTCTCAAGAAGAGGCTACATTTAAAAACTGCCCATGTGTCCCAGCCAAGAGCTCAGAGGGACTCATCATGCTTTAAATGCCTATTCACATCAATCACCACAAAAAGTTCCAACCACCTAGATCATCCATTATCACTCACATTCTTTTAAAAATATTTTAAAATTTCTTTTATTGAAGTATAGTTGATTTGCAAGGTGGTGACGGTTTCTGCTGTATAGCAAAGTGTGTATATATATAATAATACAATGTAATATGAAAAAGAATGTGTGTGTGTATATATATATTCTTCTCTGTTATGGCTTAGCACACAATATTGAATGTAGTGTCCTGTGTTATACAATAGGACCTTGTGGTTTATCCATCCTATATATAATACTTTGCATCTGCTAATCCCAACTCCCAATCCATCCCTCTGCCACCCCCTTCCCCCTTGACAACCACAAGTCTGTTCACTATACCTGATCGCTAACATTCTTTCTCACATGGAAATGAATTGTTACACTTCCTAATCTGGCTCCATCTACCACCCGTCCCCACACTCCCAAACCCTTTTCTCCTGCTCTTTGCAAAATCCCCAAAACCTTCAACTTCTCCAAAACCTCCCTTGAACTTCTTGCTGTATCAAAACCTTGGCTCCCCTCTGTGGATCTTGCTTCCTGTAAAGTCTTCTCAAGTGGTGGCCATTTGTTCTCATATCCAATGGACCACTGAGCACAGAGGTGGGGTATGTATCCTTGCTCTACCTTGGCACTTTCTGTTCGTGGGTTCCCCCCTAAACCCCCTGGCCTAGCTCCTTTCAATCAGTTTGCTATCAGGCTGTATCGCCTGTCACACCTCCTTATTGCAGTTATCTGCCAGCAAATTTGGAAAACTCAGCAGTGGCCACAGGACTGGAAAAGGTCAGTTTTCATTCCAATCCCTAAGAAAGGCAATGCCAAAGAATGTTCAAACTACCGCAAAATTGCACTCATCTCACATGCTAGCAAAGCAATGCTCAAAATTCTCCAAGTCAGGCTTCACCCATGAACTTCCAGATGTTCAAGCTGGATTTAGAAAAGGCAGAGGAACCAGAGATCAAATTGCCAACATCTGTTGGATCATCAAAAAAGTGAGAGAGTTCCAGAAAAACATCTACTTCTGCTTTACTGACTATGCCAAAGCCTTTGACTGTGTGGATCACAACAAACTGTGGAAAATTCTTCAAGAGATGGGAATACCAGACCACCTGACCTGCCTCTCAAGAAACCTGTATGCAGGTCAAGAAGAAACAGTTAGAACTGGACATGGAACAACAGACTGGTTCCAAATAGGAAAAGGAATATGTCAAGGCTGTATATTGTCACCCTACTTATTTAACTTATATGCAGAGTACATCATGCAAAATGCCGGGCTGGATGAAGCACAAGCTGGAATCAAGATTGTTGGGAGAAATATCAATAACCTCAGATATGCAGATGACACCATCCCTTATGGCAGAAAGTGAAGAAGAACTAAAGAGCCTCTTGATGAAAATGAAAGAGGAGAGTAAAAAAGTTGGCTTAAAACTCAACATTCAGAAAACTAAGATCATGGCATCCAGTACCATCACTTCATGGAAAATAGATGGGGAAGCAATGGAAACAGTGACAGACTTTATTTTGGGGGGCTCTAAAATCACTGCAGATAGTGACTGCAGACATGAAATTAAAAGACAGTTGCTCCTTGGAAGAAAAGCTATGACCAACCTAGAGAGCATATTAAAAAGCAGAGACATTACTTTGTCAACAAAGATCCATCTAGTCAAAGCTATAGTTTTTCCAGTAGTCATGTATGGATGTGAGAGTTGGACTATAAAGAAAGCTGAGTGCTGGAGAATTGATGCTTTTGAACTGTGGTGTTGGAGAAGACTCTTGAGAGTCCCTTGGACTGCAAGGAGATCCAATCAGTCCATCCTAAAGGAGATCAGTCCTGGGTGTTCATTGGAAGGACTGATGTTGAAGCTGAAACTCCAGTACTTTGGCCACCTGATGCGAAGGGCTGACTCATTTGAAAAGACCCAGATGCTGGGAAAGACTGAAGGCAGGAGGAGAAAGGGACGACAGAGGATGAGATGGTTGGATGGCATCACCAACTCAATGGACATGAGTTTGAGTAAGCTCTGGGAGTTGGTGATGGACAGGGAAGCCTGGTGTGCTGCAGTCCATGGGGTCGCAAAGAGTCGGACACGACTGAGCAACTGAACTGAACTGAACTGACCCTCTTCCTGTTCAAGTCGCCTTATTCATTGATGATTTCAGCTCATGATTCCCTGCCTTTCTGACAACGACTTATGTCATCATTCTTGGAGATTTCAATATCTATGTGGAGTCTATATGCATATATTGTCTACATTATAAATAACCCATGTAATACTCTGGCCCCTTACTTGCTTGACTTCTGCTCAAAGATCTTGTCCTCTTACCAGTCCTAGCCACCGATGTGTGCTAAGTTGCTTCAGTCATATCCAACTCTTTGTGATGCTATGGACTGTAGCCCACCAGGCTCCTCTGTCCATGGGATTGCTCCAGGCAAGAATATGGAGTGGGTTGCCATTTCCTTCTCCAGGGGATCTTCCTGACCCAGGGATCAAACCTGCATCTCTTACATCTCCTACATTGGCAGGTCAGCCAGCCACCCATGTCCACTCTCCTCTCTTAGTTAAGAGATCACTTAACTTAGGTCCATCAGACTCTAATAAGTCTTATATACTTAACCATAAATTACATGGCCTTCCCATATAGGTAGTATGCAACACTATGCTTCCCTCCCTCTCTTTTGTTTTATATAAACAACCTGTATGCATCTGTTTCTATAAAATGGTATAAACAAGTAAGCCAAAAGGCACATATGGGGGGGGGGGGCAGTCCTAAGATGGCAGAGGAATAGGACGGGGAGAAAACTTTCTCCCCCACAAATTCATCGAAAGAACATTTGAACGCTGAGCAAATTCCACAAAACAACTTCTGAATGCTGGCAGAGGACATCAGGCACCCAGAAAGGCAGCCCATTGTCTTCGAAAGGAGGTAGGACAAAATATAAAAGATAAAAAGAGAGACAAAAGAGGTAGGGACGGAGATCCGTCCCGGGAAGGGAGTCTTAAAAAAGAGAGAAATTTCCAAACACCAGGAAACACCCTCACCGTCGGGTCTGTGGCGAGACTGGAATCTCAGAGGGCAACAGAACCGGGCAGAAAAATAAATAAATAAATAATTAAACCCCACAGATTGTGTGCCTAATGGCAATTCCCAGAGGAGAGGCAGCCCAGAGGCCCTCTTCTGCCACTAGCAAGCGGGGGCTGGACAGGGAGGCGCCAGTTGCATTGCTGAGGGGAAAGACCTGGCCTGAATGCCCCGAGAGCAATCCCAGGGAACTAACCTGAGATAGCAACCCAGACTGTGGGATAGCCAGAGAGAGAGAAAAGAAAAGAGAGAGAGAGAGAAAGAAAGAGAGAACTATCCTGCAAAAAGCCCTAACTAAGACACTGACATGCCTACTCACAGAACAAAGGACTGAGCAGAGCTAGCCGGCTGCAGACTGGCCCATGCCCTGTTGGAAACTGGCAAGTGGGGACAGCCAGAGCCGGAAGTGATCAATTGGGGTCCCAGAGAGGCATCCTCTACCAAACTACAAGCAGGTTCCGTTGCTAACCAAGACTTCTTGGGATTCTGGATGGTTGACATCTGCCGGGAGGGTCGCAGCTAGAGATCAGCAACCCAGAAGAGACACATGGCACACCTAAGGCGCTCCCATTGTACCCAGAAAACCGAGCGACTGGGACGGGGGAGGCGATAAGATGCAGCCTCCAACTGGGGGCGACTGCGCTCGCCAAGCACCTGGTCACCTGAGCTGCTCGGACCTGGGAAGGGCACAAAACGCAGGCCCAACCGAGTCTGCGCCTTTGTGGAGTACCCGAGAACCTGAACCTGAGCGGCTTAGACCTGGGAAGTGCACGCAACCCAGGGCCCGCTTTAGACAGTTCCCCTGCAGAGCAACCTAGAGCCTGAGAAGTGTAGACCGGGAAAGCACACACGCCGTGAGCGGGGCAAACCCAGTGCGGCCGAGCACTCCCCACACACGCCAGTGGTATTTGTCTGCACGGTTCCTCCCTCCCCACAGCACGACTGAACAAGTGAGCCTAAAAAAGTGACCACCTTCGCCCCCTCCTGTCAGGGCAGAACTTAGACACTGAAGAGACCAGCAAACAGAAGAAGCTAAACAGAGGGAACCACGTTGCAAGTGACAGGTGCAACAGATTAAAACCCTGCAGTTAGCACCAACTACATAGGAAGGGGCCTATAGATCTTGAGAAGTATAAGCTGGATCAAGGAACTATCTGAAAATGAACTGACCCCACACTGTCCACAACAGCTCCAGAGAAAGTCCTAGATATATTTTTACTATTATCATTTTTAAATTTTTTTAAAAAAAAAATTTTTTTAAGTCCTCTATTACTCCTTTAATTTTCATTTTTATAACCTACTATTACCTTGCAAAAAAAAGACCCTATTTTTTAAAGCAAACGTCATTTATTATATAATTTTTGTGACTTTGTTTTGTTTTTTTAATATTGTATTTTTGAGAATCTAACCTCTACTCTAGATTTTTAATCTTTGCTTTTTGGTATTTGTTATCAATTTTGTACCTTTAAGAACCCAATCTTCAGTACCCATTTTTACTTGGGAGTGTGATTACTGGCTTGATTGCCCTCTCCCCCTTTTGACTCTCCTTTTTCTCCCCCAGGTCACCTCTATCTCCTCCCTCCCCTTCTCTTCTCTATCCAACTCTGTGACTCTCTCTGGGTTTCCGGGCTGTGGAGAACACTTAGGGAACTGATTACTGGCTGAATCTGTCTCTCTCCTTTTGATTCCCCCCTTTGCTCCTCCTGGCCACCTCTGTCTCCTTCCTCCCTCTTCTCTTCTCTGTGTAACTCCGTGAACATCTCTGAGGGATCCAGACTGTGGAGAGCACATAGGGAAGTGATTACTGGCTAGATTGCTCTCTCCCCTTTTGATTCCCCCTCTTCTCCTGGTCACCTCTATCTCCCTCCTCCCTCTTCTCTTCTCCATGTAACTCTGTGAACCTCTCTGGGTGTCCCTCACTGTGGAGAAACTTTTCATCATTAACGTAGATATTTTATCATTGGTGCTGTATAGATGGAGAAGTCTTGAGGCTACTGTAAGAATAAGACTGAAAACCAGAGGCAGGAGGCTTAAGTCCAAAACCTGAGAACACCAGAGAACTCCTGACTCCAGGGAACATTAATCGATAAGAGCTCATCCAAAAGCCTCCATACCTACACTGAAACCAAGCACCACCCAAGAGCCAACAAGTTCCAGAGCAAGACATACCACACAAATTCTCCAGCAACACAGGAACATAGACCTGAGCTTCAATATATAGGCTGCCCAAAGTCACACCAAACCCATTGACATCTCAAAACTCACTACTGGACACTTCATTGCACTCCAGAGAGAAGAAATCCAGCTCCACCCACCAGAACACCGACACAAGCTTCCCTAACCAGGAAACCTTGACAAGCCACCCGTCCAACCCCACCCACAGTGAGGAACCTCCACAATAAAGAGGAACCACAAACTGCCAGAATACAGAAAGGCCACCCCAAACACAGCAATCTAAACAAGATGAAAAGGCAGAGAAATACTCAGCAGGTAAAGGAAGAATAAATGCCCACCAAACCAAACAAAAGAGGAAGAGACAGGGAATCTACCTGATAAAGAATTCCGAATAATGATAGTGAAAATGATCCAAAATCTTGAAAACAAAATGGAGTTACAGATAAATAGCCTGGAGACAAGGATCCAGAAGATGCAAGAAATGTTTAACAAGGACCTAGAAGAAATAAAAAAGAGTCAATATATAATGAATAATGCAATAAATGAGATCAAAAACACTCTGGAGGGAACCAACAGTAGAATAATGGAGGCAGAAGATAGGATAAGTGAGGTAGAAGATAGAATGGTAGAAATAAATGAAGCAGAGAGGAAAAAGAAAAAAGAATGAAAAGAAATGAGGACAACCTCAGAGACCTCTGGGACAATGTTAAATGCCCCAACATTTGAATCATAGGAGTCCCAGAAGAAGACAAAAAGAAAGGGCATGAGAAAATACTTGAGGAGATGATAGTTGAAAACTTCCCTAAAATGGGGAAGGAAATAGTCACCCAAGCCCAAGAAACCCAGAGAGTCCCAAACAGGATAAACCCAAGGCAAAACACCCCAAGACACATATTAATCAAATTAACAAAGATCAAACACAAAGAACAAATATTAAAAGCAGCAAGGGAGAAACAACAAATAACACACAAGGGGATTCCCATAAGGATAGCAGCTGATCTTTCAATAGAAACTCTTCAGGCCAGAAGGGAATGGCAGGACATACTTAAAGTGATGAAAGAGAAAAACCTACAACCCAGATTACTGTACCCAGCAAGGATCTCATTCAGATATGAAGGAGAAATCAAAAGCTTTACAGATAAGCAAAAGCTGAGAGAATTCAGCACCACCAAACCAGCTCTCCAACAAATGCTAAAGGATCTTCTCTAGACAGGAAACACAGAAAGGGTGTATAAACTAGAACCCAAAACAACAAAGTAAATGGCAATGGGATCATACTTATCAATAATTACCTTAAATGTAAATGGGTTGAATGCCCCAACCAAAAGACAAAGACTGGCTGAATGGATACAAAAACAAGACCCCTATATATGCTGTCTACAAGAGACCCACCTCAAAACAAGGGACACATACAGACTGAAAGTGAAGGGCTGGAAAAAGATATTCCATGCAAATAGAGACCAAAAGAAAGCAGGAGTAGCAATACTCATATCAGATAAAATAGACTTTAAAATAAAGGCTGTGAAAAGAGACAAAGAAGGATGCTACATAATGATCAAAGGATCAATCCAAGAAGAAGATATAACAATTTATAAATATATATGCACCCAACATAGGAGCACCACAATATGTAAGGCAAATGCTAACAAGTATGAAAGGGGAAATTAACAGTAACACAATAATAGTGTGGGAGAGGGCGAGGGTGGGATGATTTGGGAGAATGGCATTGAAACATGTATATTATCATATGTGAAACAGATCGCCAGTCCAGGTTCGATGCATGAGACAGGGTGCTCGGGGCTGGTGCACTGGGATGACCCAGAGGGATGGGATGGGGAGGGAGGTGGGAGGGGGGTTCAGGATGGGGAACACATGTACACCTGTGGCAGATTCATGTCACTGTATGGCAAAAGCACTACAATACTGTAAAGTTATTAGCCTCCAATGAAAATAAATAAATTTATAATTTTTAAAAAGGCACATATGGGCCACACTCAGCATCAAGCCAGCCGCTGTCTAGTTTCAACCCAGCAGCTATAACAGTCCTGCTAAACGTGGGAGTCAGATCATGTCTCTCATGTTTCCAGAACTCTGCAATGGCTGCACTTTTAATTCAGGGTAAAAGCCTGTAAGTAAAAGGTCTGCAAGTCCCGTTAAAGTCTGGCCCTCTTCTATTCATCTGGCCCCTTCCATTACCCTCCCTGTCATACACTCACTTAAGCCACCTGGGCCCTGCTTCGCTGCCGCTCAAACTTCCATAGCGGCCTCCATCAAGTCTTCTCAGCATCTTCTGTTGCATTGAGAGCTCACACCCAGTTCAAGCTCCCAAAAGCTTCCGTGGCTTTATGCTGAGGGTGGCCATATATGCCTTTTGGTTTACTTGTTTATACCACTTTATACAAACAGATTCATACAAACTGTTTATGTGAAAAAAAGAGGGGGAGGGAAGCATAGTGTTACGTACTACCTATATGGGAAGGCCATATAATTTATGGCGAAGTGAATAAAACTTATTAGACTCCGACAGACCTAAGTTAAGTGATCGAATCACTTAAAGGTAAAGAGGAAAATGACCAACCTGATTTTAAAAAATCACTCTTCATCCCCTGCCCAGGCCTCTGTTTGCTCATCTGCAAAGTGGGAAAATAACCATATTAACCACATTACTAAATCATATGATGCATGCAAGGTGCTTGCTACATAGCAAGCATTTAGTAAATATCAGACATTATTATTATTAATCAATGAAATGTAAAAAAAGTTTGAGTACTGAGATACCAAGAGTAATTATTTTGAGGTCTAACCCAGAAGAAGCTAACCTGGAATTTGAGTGGACAAACTTTCTTTTAGTACAAATTTGGGTTTTAAAACTTCTTAACAAACTTCACATCAAAGGTTTGTACAGCCCTAGGATTTCACCAAATACAGTCAGGAAATGACGTTGTTTAGGTCTCTCTCACACTGACACTCTCTGTGTCTCAGTGTTGTATGCCCCATAGCCACAGTGAACTGACACAGTCTTGAGTTTGGCAATGGGCTTGCTTCATGAGAAAAGTTCCCCTAGCAAGTACTGCCACCTCCAAACGCCTCCTCAAATAAACCCAGTTCCTGCTCCCCAAACACTCCAATATCAGGATTTATTTGGTCTTCAAACAAGGGAAAAAATCCTTTGCTTTTCTCTCAAAGCCATCAAACTCACAAAATTTTTAATCTATAAAAACAAAAGCTGGTCTCAAAACTCCAAAGAGAGCATGACAGGACCACTGACAAGGTAGTTGTGACTCTCTCACCTCAGTGGAAATGTTAGAAAATTGTAGTGAGAAACTATAGACCCTCAGAGTGTTCCCACTACTACCTAAGGCAGAGGCAGAATTAGTCTTAAATAGAAAAGCCATTATTTTGACAGTCATGACAGAAACATCTTCTAATTCTAAAAGTAAAGTAAGCAGACATAAGATAAATGAAAAGGATACCGGGATATCATGCTGGTGTTTAAAAATGGATGAAAATATATTTGATTTTTTTAAAGATTTCAGAAAATGTGACGATAGTGTTTTCAGAACTTTGTGTGGTCTTTGGTAAGAGTGCGCCCTCTAGTGACTATAGCAATGACTTGCAAGTGAATAGGCACCTGAGGCTTCCACATTATGGAGAAGGAAATAGCAGCCCACTCCGGAATACTTGCCTGGAGAATCCCATGGACAGAAGAGCCTGGAGGGCTGCAGTCCATGGGGTCACACAGAGTCGGACAGACTGAGAGACTAGCACACATTCCCACATTAACTTGAGGAATTTCCAATTTTCCTCTAAAAGTGAGAAAAAAAATTGAACTCATTGTAACCTTAAAAAAATCACTTGACCTTCAAACACTTGTACCACCAAGTTCAGTTTACTTTTATGATTGTCTTTTTTTCAACATAAAGGAAATATACACAGTGTTAACACTGTCTTTGGGCAATGAGCTCATGAATGATTTCCTTTCTTGTTTTCTATACTAAGCATGTACCACCTTTCATTTTTGAATATTTTTACTTCGAAGTGTTATAATCAGCTAGAAAACTAGAGATATCATAATAATATACCATAACATATATGGTATACACCACCGAGATCTCTAGGATTATAACATGCTGCCATATGTACTTCAGAGTTTTAAATTATTTTCTATTTTAAAACTTACAGAAAAGTTACAAGTATAGTTAGAAGAGCTTTTTTTCTGGCCTCATGGCTTGTGGGATCTTAGTTCCCGGACCAGGGATTGAAGCTGGGGCCCTGGCAGTGAGACCACTGAGTCCTAACCACTGGACTGACAGGGAATTCCCAGAGAGATTTCTTTTTTAGTTGATGATTTGGTGCCCCCAATTCTTTACTATTTAATATAAGCAAAGACATTTCCCTACATAAGCAGAATGTGCTATGCTGTGCTGAGTCGCTCAGTCATATCTGACTCTTTGTGACCCCATGGACTGTAGCCCACCAGGCTCCTCTGTCCATGGGATTCTCCAGGCAAGAATACTGGAATGGGTTGCCATGGCCTCCTCCAGGGGATCTTCCTGAACCAGGGATTGAACCCAGGTTTCCCACATTGCAGGCGGATTCTTTACTGTCTGAGCCGCCAGGAAAGTCCAAGAATACTGGAGTGGGTTGCCATGCCTTCCTCCAGGGGATCGTCCTGACCCAGGGACTGAATCCAGGTCTCCCGCATCACAGGCAGATTCTTTACCATCTGAGGCACCAGGAAAGCCCAAGCAGAATACAACCATAAAATTTCCAGACCTCAAGTTCTGCCAGTAGACTCAATAATGTCCCATGATGACTGACAACCCATGTCAGGCTGTCACACACATAGTCACCTTCCTCACCTGGCTTGGGCTCCAGCACTCCAAGCTAGTTCATCCCTCCTGCATGGATGACTTTCCTGCGTGATGACTCCATCATGTTCTGGCAATCCCTATCAGACTCCTCCCCAAACACCCCCACCTAAGAGCACAGGTTGCTTACCCAGTTCAAGCTCAGTAACCCGACACACCTCTCACAGACTTTCCATGACATAGATGCCCCACTCACACTGCTCAAGAGCCAACACCCACACCATGCCACCTACAGGCATGGACACCTTCCTTACCTTGCTCCAGCTCTGACTCTCTATGGCAGGCCACCCACACACAAGGAGACCCTCCTCACCTTGTTTAGGCTCTGTTATGGCTTAAGTGGTGTCCCCCCTGCAAAAAGAGATACCCGTAGTTCCTCAGAGCACTGTGATGTGATTAGCTAAAATGAAGCCATATTGGAGTAGTGAAAGTGTTAGTCACTCAGTCGTGTCCAACTCTTTGTGACCCCATGGACTATAGCCTGCCAGGCTCCTCTGTCCATGGGATTCTCCAGGCAAGAATACTGGAGTGGGCTGCCATTTCCTTCTCCAGGGGATCTTCCCAATCCAGGGATTGAACCCATGTCTCTTATGTCTCCTGCATTGGTTGGCACCACTAGTGCCACCTGGGTTGGTGGGCTTCTAATCCAACATAACAGATGCCCTTAGAAGAAGACGTCCAATACCATGGAGGAAAGACAATCTCTTTAACAAGTGGTGCTGGGAAAACTGGTCAACCACTTCTAAAAGAATGAAACTAGAACACTTTCTAACACCCATACACAAAAATAAACTCAAAATGGATTAAAGATCTAAATATAAGACCAGAAACTATAAAACTCAAAACACTCTCCAACATAAATCACAGCAAGATTCTCTATGACCCACCTCCCAGAGTAATGGAAATAAAAGCAAAAATAAACAAATGGGGCCTAATTAAACTTAAAAGCTTTTGCACAATGAAGGAAACTAGCATAACATTGCAAATCAGCTATACTACAATAGTTTGTGTGAAGAGACACGTGTACAGGGAGAATGTCAGGTGATGACGAAGGCAGAGATTAGAGTTACTCACTTGAAAGCCAAGGGATACCAACGACTGCTGGGAAATCCCCAGAAGCCAACAAAAGGCAGAGAAGGAGCCCTCTGCAGACTCAGAGGGGGCATGGCCCTACTGACACCTTAATTTCAGACTTCCAGCCTCCAGGACTGAGACAATACATTTCTGTTCCTTTAAGTCACCTGCGTTTCAGTACTCTGTTAAGGCAGTTCTAGAACACTAATACCAATTTTGGAATTGGCAAGTGTGATACTGTATGGCTATAACAAATACCTTAAAATGTGGAATTTCACCCTTAACTTTAAATGTCTTAAAAATTGGAACTGAGTAGTGGGTAGATGAGGGCTTCCCAGGTAGCTCACTGGCAAAGAATCCACCTGCCAATGCAGGAGACGCGGGCTCAATTCATGGGTAGGGACGATCCCATGGAAGTTGTTCAGTTCAGTTCAGTTGAGTCATTCAGTCATGTCCAACTTTTTGCAACCCCATGGACAGTAGCACACCAGGCTTCCCTGTCTATTACCAACTCCCAGAGCTTACTCAAACTCATGTCAGTAGAGTCAGTGATGCCATCCAACCATCTCATCCTTAGTCGGCCCCTTCTTCTCCCACCTTCAGTCATTCCCAGCATCAGAGTCTTTTCAAATGAGTCAGTTCTTTTGCATCAGGTGGCCAAAATATTGGAATTTCAGCTTCAACATCAGTCTTTCCAATGAATATTCAGGACTGATTTCCTTTAGGATTAACTGGTTGGATCTCCTTGCTGTTCAAGGGACTCTCAAGAGTCTTCTCCAACACCACAGTTCAAAAGTATCAGTTCTTTGGTGCTCAGCCTTCTTTGTAGTCTGACTCTCACATCCATACATGACTACTGGAAAAACCATAAGCTTTGACTAGATGGACCTTTGCTGGCAAAGTGATGTCTCTGCTTTTTAATATGCTCTCTAGGTTGGTCATAACTTTTCTTCCAAGAAGTAAGTGTCTTTTAATTTCATGGCTGCAGTCACCATCTGCAGTGATTTTAGAGTCCCAAAAATAAAGTCTGTCACTGTTTCCATTGTTTCTCCATCTATTTGCCATGAAGTGATGGGACCAGATACTGTGATCTTAGTTTTCTGAATGTTGAGTTTTAAGTCAACTTTTTCACTCTTCTCTTTCACTCTATTCATCAAGAGGCTCTTTAGTTCTTCACTTTCTGCCATAAGTGTGGTGTCATCTGCATATCTGAGGTTACTGATATTTCTCCCAGCAATCTTGATTTTAGCTTGTGCTTCATCCAGCCCAGCGTTTCTCATGATGTACTCTGCATGTAAGTTAAATAAGCAGGGTGACAATATACAGCCTTGATGTACTCCTTTCCTGATTTGGAATCAGTCTGTTGTTCCATGTTCAGTTCTAACTGTTGCTTCTTGACCTGCATACAGGTTTCTCAGGAGGCAGGTCAGGTGGTCTGGTATTCCCATCTCTTTCAGAATTTTCCACAGTTTGTTGTGATCCACACAGTCAAAGGCTTTGGCATAGTCAATAAAGCAGAAGTAGATGTTTTTCTGGAACTCTCTTGCTTTTTCAATGATCCAACGGATGTTGGCAATTTGATCTCTGGTTCTTCTGCCTTTTCTAAATCCAGCTTGAACATCTGGAAGTTCATGGTTCATGTACTGTTGGAAGCCTGGCTTGGAGAATTTTGAGCATTACTTTGCTAGTGTGTGAGATGAGTGCAATTGTGTGGTAGTTTGAGCATTCTTTGGCATTGCCTTTCTTTGGGATTGGAATGAAAACTGACCTTTTTCAGTCCTGTGGCCACTGCTGAGTTTTCCAAATTTGCTGGCATATTGAGTGCAGCACTTCCACAGCATCATCTTGCAGGTTTTGAAACAGCTCAGTTGGGATTCCATCACCTCCACTAGCTTTATTCATAGTGATGCTTCCTAAGGCCCACTTGACTTCCCATTCCAGGATGTCTGGCTCTAGGTGAGTGATCACACCATCGTGATTATCTGGGTCATGAAGATTTTTTTTTGTTTCCTTCTGTGTATTCTTGCAAAGTCTTCTTAATATATTCTGTTTCTATTAGGTCCATACAATTTTTGTCCTTTATTGTGCCCATCTTTGCCTGAAACGTTCCCTTGGTATCTCTAATTTTCTTGAAGAGATCTCTAGTGTTTACCCATTCTATTGTTTCCCTCTACTTCTTTGCACTGATCACTGAGGAAGGCTTTCTTATCTCTCCTTGCTATTCTTTGGAACTCTGCATTCACATGGGTATATCTTTCCTTTTCTCCTTTGTCTTTCACTTCCTTTCTTCTCTTTTTTTTTGATTGGAATGCACATTTTTTTCCATTTATTTTTACTAGTTGGAGGCTAAATACTTTACAATATTGTAGTGGTTTTTGCCATACATTGACATGAATCAGCCATGGATTTACATGTATTCCCCATCCCGATCCCCCTCCCACCTCCCTCTCCACCTGATCCCTCTGGGTCTTCCCAGTGCACCAGCCCCAAGCACTTGTCTCATGCATCCAACCTGGGCTGGTGATCTGTTTCACCCTTGATAATATATGTGTTTCAATGCTGTTCTCTCTAAACACCCCACCCTCGCCTTCTCCCAGAGAGTCCAAAAGTCTTTTCTGTACATCTGTGTCTCTTTTTCTGCTTTGCATATAGGGTTATCGTTACCATCTTTCTAAATTCCATATATTTGCGTTAGTATACTGTATTGGTCTTTATCTTTCTGGCATACTTCACTCTGTATAATGGGCTCCAGTTTCATCCATCTTATTAGAACTGATTCAAATGAATTCTTTTTAATGGCTGAGTAATATTCCATAGTGTATATGTACCACAGCTTTCTTATACATTCATCTGCTGATGGGCATCTAGGTTGCTTCCATGTCCTGGCTATTATCAACAGTGCTGCGATGAACATTGGGGTGCATGTGAATAATGCAATAAATGAGATCAAAACACTCTGGAGGGAACCAACAGTAGAATAACAGAGACAGAAGATAGGATAAGTGAGGTAGAAGATAAAATGGTGGAAATAAATGAAGCAGAGAGGAAAAAAGAATCAAAAGAAATGAGGACAACCTCAGGGACCTCTGGGACAATGTGAAACACCCCAACATTCGAATCATAGGAGTCCCAGAAGAAGAAGACAAAAAGAAAGGCCATGAGAAAATACTCGAGGAGATAATAGCTGAAAACTTCCCTAAAATGGGGAAGGAAATAGTTACACAGGTCCAAGAAACCCAGAGAGTCCCAAACAGGATAAACCCAAGGCAAAACACCCCAAGACACATATTAATCAAATTAACAAAGATCAAACACTAAGAACAAATATTAAAAGCAGCAAGGGAGAAACAACAAATAACACACAAAGGGATTCCCATAAGGATAACAGCTGATCTATCAATAGAAACCCTTCAGGCCAGAAGGGAATCTCAGGACATACTTAAAGTGATGAAAGAGAATAACCTACAACCTAGATTACTGTACCCAGCAAGGATCTCATTCAGATATGAAGGAGAACTCAAAAGCTTTACAGACAAGCAAAAGCTGAGAGAATTCAGCACCACCAAACCAGCTCTTCAACAAATGCTAAAGGATCTTCTCTAGACAGGAAACACAGAAAGGTTGTATAAACGTGAACCCAAAACAACAAAGTAAATGGCAACGGGACCATACCTATCAATAATTACCTTAAATGTAAATGGGTTGAATGCCCCAACCAAAAGACAAAGGCTGGCTGAATGGATACAAAAGCAAGACCCCTATATATGCTGTCTACAAGAGACCCACCTCAAAGCAAGGGACACATACAGACTAAAAGTGAAGGGCTGGAAAAAAATATTCCACGCAAACGGAGACCAAAAGAAAGCAGGAATCGCAATACTCATATCAGATAAAATAGACTTTCAAATAAAGGCTGTGAAAAGAGACAAAGAAGGACACTACATAATGATCAAAGGATCAATCCAAGAAGAAGATATAACAATTATAAATATATATGCACCCAACATAGGAGTGCCACAATACGTAAGGCAAACACTAACGAGTATGAAAGAGGAAATTAATAGTAACACAACAATAATGGGAGACTTTAATATCCTACTCACAACTATGGATAGATCAACTAAACAGAAAATTAACAAGGAAACACAAACACTTTAAATGACACAATGGACCAGCTAGACCTAATTGATATCTATAGGACATTTCACCCCAAAACAATCAATTTCACCTTTTTCTCAAGTGCACATGGAACCTTCTCCAGAATAGATCACATCCTGGGCCATAAATCTAGCCTTGGTAAATTCAAAAAAATTGAAATCATTCCAGTCATCTTTTCTGACCACAATGCAGTAAGATTAGATCTCAATTACAGGAAAAAAAAAAATTAAAAATTCAAACATATGGAGGCTAAATAACACGCTTCTGAATAACCAACAAATCATAGAAGAAATCAAAAAAGAAATCAAAATATGCATAGAAATGAATGAAAATGAAAACACAACAACCCCAAACCTATGGGACACTGTAAAAGCAGTGCTAAGGGGAAGGTTCATAGCATTACAGGCTTACCTCAAGAAACAAGAAAAAAGTCAAATAAATAACCTAACTCTACACCTAAAGCAACTAGAGAAGGAAGAAATGAAGAACCCCAGGGTTAGTGGAAGGAAAGAAATCTTAAAAATTAGGGCAGAAATAAATGCAAAAGAAACTAAAGAGACCATAGCAAAAATCAACAAAGCTAAAAGCTGGTTTTTTGAAAAAATAACAAAATTGACAAACCATTAGCAAGACTCATTAAGAAACAAAGGGAGAAGAACCAAATTAACAAAATTAGAAATGAAAATGGAGAGACCACAACAGACAACACTGAAATACAAAGGATCATAAGAGACTACTACCAGCAGCTCTATGCCAATAAAATGGACAACTTGGAAGAAATGGACAAATTCTTAGAAAAGTATAACTTTCCAAAACTGAACCAGAAAGAAACAGAAGATCTTAACAGACCCATCACAAGCAAGGAAATCGAAACTGTAATCAGAAATCTTCCAGCAAACAAAAGCCCAGGACCAGATGGCTTCACAGCTGAATTCTACCAAAAATTTAGAGAAGAGCTAATACCTATCTTACTCAAACACTTCTCTTCTATTCAGAGCTCTTTGTTAAGGCCTCCTCAGACAACCATTTTGCCTTTTTGCATTTCTTTTTCTTGGGGATGGTCTTGATCACTGCCTCCTGTACAATGTCATGAACCTCCATTCATAGTTCTTCAGGCACTCTATCACATCTAATCCCTTGAATCTATTTCTCACTTCCACTGTATAATCATAAAGGATTTGATTTAGGTCATACATGAATAGTCTAGTGGTTTTCCCTACTTTCTTCAATTTAAGTCTGAATTTGGCAATAAGGAGTTCATGATCTGAGCCACAGTCAGCTCCCAGTCTTGTTTTTGCTGACTATGTAGAGCTTCTCCATCTTTGGCTGCAAAGAATACAATCAATCTGATTTCGGTGTTGGCCATCTGGTGATGTCCATATGTAGAGTCTTCTCTTGTGTTGTTGGAAGAGGGTGTTTGCTATGACCAGTGCATTCTCTTGGCAAAACTCTATTAGCCTTTGCCCTGCTTCATTCTGTACTCCAAGGCCAAATTTGCCTGTTACTCCAGGTGTTTCTTGACTTCCTACTTTTGCATTCCAGTCCCCTATAATGAAAAGGACATCTCTTTTGGGTGTTAGTTCTAGAAGATCTTGTAGGTCTTCATAGAATCATTCAACTTCAACTTCTTCAGCATTACTGGTTGGAGCATAGACTTGGATTACTGTGATATTGAATGGTTTGCCTTGGAAACGAACAGAGATTATTCTGTCATTTTTGAGACTGCATCCAAGTACTGCATTTTGGACTCTTTTGTTGACTATGATGGCTACTCCATTTCTTCTAAGGGATTCTTGCCCACAGTAGTAGATATAATGGTCATCTGAGTTAAATTCACCCATCCCAGTCCATTTTAGTTCGCTGATTCCTAAAATGTCGACATTCACTCTTGCCATCTCCTGTTTGACCACTTCCAATTTGCCTTGATTCATGGACCTAACATTCCAGGTTCCTATGCAATATTGCTCTTTACAGCATCAGACTTTACTTCCATCATCCAGTCACATCCACAACTGGGTGTTGTTTTTGCTTTGGCTCCATCTCTTCATTCTTTCTGGAGTTATTTCTCCACTGATCTCCCATAACATATTGGGTACCTACTGACCTGGGGAGTTCATCTTTCAGTGCCTTATCTTTTTGCCTTTCCATACTGTTCATGGGGTTCTCAAGGCAAGAATACTGAAGTAGTTTACCATTCCTTTATCCCTTGGAAGAGGAAATGGCACAAAATTCTCCAGTATTATTGCCTGGAAAACTCTACAGACAGAGGAGCCTGGTGGACTGCAACTTATGGGGTCACAAAGAGTTGGACATGACTTAGCGACTGACCACAAACCCAAATGGGTAGATGCTAGAAGAATTTTGAGGTTCGTTATAGAAGAAGCCTAGGTTGCCTCAAAGAAAATGTTGCTTGAAATATTAATATTAAAGGTGCCTTTCGAGAGGTTCTTCCCTGGTGGCTCAGATGGTAAACTATCTGCCTGCAATAAAGATACCCAAGTTCGATCCCTGGATCAGGAAGATCCCCTGGAGAAGGGAATGGCAACCCACTCCAGTATTCTTTCCTGGAGAATCCCATGGACAAAGGAGCCTGGCGGGCTACAGTCCACAGGGTCACAAAGAGTCAGACATGACTAAAGTGACTGCTGCTGCTGCTGCTAAGTCACTTCAGTCGTGTCCGACTCTGTGCGACCCCATAGACAGCAGCCCACCAGGCTCTGCCGTCCCTGGGATTCTCCAGGCAAGAACACTGGAGGGGGTTGCCATTTCCTTCTCCAATGCATGAAAGTGAAAAGTGAAAGTGAAGTCGCTCAGTCGTGTCTGACTCTTCGTGACCCCATGGACTGCAGCCTACCAGGCTCCTCTGTCCATGGGATTTTCCAGGCAAGAGTACTGGAGTGGGGTGCCATTGCCTTCTCCAACTAAAGTGACTAACAGATGGAAATGAGAAACAAGTTGTTGGACACTACAAGAAAGGTGATCCTTATTAAAACATAGCAAAGTACTTGGCTGAATTATCTTATGCTGTTGGTAAATAGAACTTGTAAGTGATGAAATTTAGTTAGCTAAGAAAATTTCCTCACAAGGTGTAGAAGGTTGTATTGTAGTTTCTCCTTAATGCTTATAAGAAGACAGAAGAGAGAGATAAATTAAGGAACAAACTCTTAAGCAGAAAGGAATCAGAACTTGAAGATTTGAAATATTCTCAGCCTAACCACATTGCAAAAAATGAGAAAGGTTGCTCTGGAGAGAACAACAAAGGTGTGGCTGGACAATCTTTAATAAGAGGTTATGAGTATGACTTTAGGATCCAACCAACCACCCCAGCAGAACCTAGGAATAGAGATGCAGTTATGCAGTTGAGATCTGTGGATAAGCCTCTTTTCTGATGGCATGGACTTCTGTGAATTGCAGGGAGGCTGACAGAGTTTTTGAGAATTTTACAACTCAATCTGGCCTTGACGAATAGAGAGGAACACATGAAGGAAGAATAACTTGAAGAGCCATGGATACAGACACCTGAGCCAAACATGTGGTTTAGGTGGGCAGTGCCACTGCCCAGGCACGAGCAGGTGGGCTCGAAGTGAGTGAAGGAGGGTATGGGGCTGCTAGTCAGGGCTAGGGAACGGGGCGACCACCAGAGTCCATGAGACTGAGGAAGGCAACAGGGATTCACAACAGGGACACTTCCCAGGCCTGAGAGGCTGTGATCTCTGCCCAGAGATCACTGGGTGATGTCAAGGCTCAGTTATCAGAAGGTGGGTCCACTGGCAAAAGATCAAAGAATGGGGTCACCTCCCAGATCAGAGGGTGGGGTTACTGCAGAGAGATCAAAGGGTGTGGTCACTGCCCAGGCTTGAGAGGGTGAGGTCACTTCCTAAAGATCAGAGGGTGTGGTCACTCTCCAGGCATGAGAGGGTGAGGTCAGAGCCCAGATCACAGGATGATGTCACGATCTTGAGATCAGTTGGTGAGATACCTGCCAAGATATCAGAGGGAGTGGTCACGAATCAAGCCTGAGAGTTCCGACACACTTTGGAAAGATCAGAGTATGGGGCCATAGTCCAGGCCTAAGAGAATGCAGTCACTGTCCAGAGATCAGAGGGTGGGATCACTGCAAAGGTCCCAGAGGGTGGGGGTGCTGACCAGGGACCAGAGATGGGATCACCGCCCTGGCCCAAGTAGATGGGTTATTGTTCAGGCTTGAGATGGTGAGGTCACTGGCCAGAGATCAGATGGTGCTGTCATTATCCAGAGATCAGAGGGCGGGATACCTGCCCAGAGATCAGTCTCTGCCCAGAAATCATCAGGTGAAGTCACTGTTCAGTGATCAGAGGGTGATGTCACTATCCAGAGATCAGAGGGTGATGTCACTATTCAGAGAACAGAGGGTGGGGTCACTGCTCAGAGATCAGAGGCTGAGGTCATTGCCCAGAGATCAGGGGGTGGGGTCACTGCCCAGAGCTCAGAGGCTGGGGTCACTGTCCAGAAACCATAGGGTGAGGTCACTGCACAAAGATCAGAGGGTGATGTCACTATCCAGGGATCAGAGGCTTGGGTCACTGTCCTGTCCCAAGATTGTGGGATCACTGTTAAAACATCGGAGGGTACGGCCACTGCCCATTAGTGAGAGGGTGAGGTCACTGGCCAGAGACCAGAGGGTGGGGTCACTCCTAAGAGTGCTGAGTATGAGGTCACTGTTCAGAGATGAGAGGGTGGGGTCAGTGCCCAGAGATCAGAGGGTGCGTTTACTGCCCAGACGTCAGATATAGACCAGATGGTGAGGTCACTGCACAGAGATCAGAGGATGAGCTGTCTGCCCAGAGATCAAAGGGTGGCGCCACTGTCTAGTCCTGAGAGTACGGGATCACTGCTAACACATCAGAGATTAAGGACACTATCCAGGCCTGAGAGGGTGGGGTCGCTGTCTAGAGATCAGCATGTGGGATCACTGACCAGAGATCAGAGGGTAAGGCAAGTGCCTCGATATCAGAGGGTGAGGTCACTTCCCAAAGACCAGAGGGTGTGCTCCTCTCCAGGCATGCGGTGGGGGTTCGCTAACCAAAGCCAGAGGGTGAGGTCACTGTACAGCCCTGAGATGGTGGGGTAAATGCCCAGAGATCAGAGGCTGGGGTCACTATCCAGAGATCAGACAGTTGGGTCAGTATCAAGAGATCAGAGCGGGATGTCACTATCAAGAGGTCAGAGGGTGAGGTCACTGCCCAGAGATCAGAGGGTGATGTCAGTACCCAGAGATCAGAGCATGGGTTCACTGCCCAGAGATCAGAGGTAAGATCTTCCCAGAGATCAGAGGGTAGAGTCACTGTCCAGAGATCAGATGGTGATGTCACTGTCCACAGGTCAGTGGCTAGGGTCAGTGCCCAGAGGTCAGAGGCTAGGCTCACTGCCCAGAGATCAGAAAGTTGGGTATTGCCAAGAGTTCAGAGGGTAGAGTCACTGCCCAGAGATAACAGGGTAGGGTCGTTGCCCAGAGATCAGAGGGTAGGGTCACTGCTCAGAGACCAGAGGGTGGGATTCCTGCCCAGAAATCAGAGGGTGTGGTCACTGCAGAGGCCTGAGAGGATGGGGTTACTGCCCAGAGACCAGAGATGGGGTCACTGCCCTAGCCTGAGAGGGTGGGGTCACTGTCCATAGATCAGAGGGTGGGTTCTGTGCCCTGAGATTAGAGGCTGGAGTCACTGTTCAGAGATCAGAGTGTGGGGTCACTGTCCACAGATCAGAGGGTGAGGTGTCTGCCCAAAGATCAGTGGGTGAGGTCTCTGTCTAGTCCTGAGAGTATGGGATCACTGCTAACACATCAGAGGGTAAGGACACTGTCCAGGCCTGAGAGGGTGGGGTCACTGTCTAGAGATCAGAGTGTGGGGTCTCTGCCCAGAGATCAGAAGGTAGGGTCACTGACCACAGATCAGAAAGTAGGGTTACTGCCCAGAGTTCACTGGTACGGTCCCTGCCAGAGATCAGAGGGTAAGGTCACTGGCCAGAGATCAGAGTATGAGGTCAGTGTCCAAAGATCAGAGGGTGGGGTCATTGACCAGAGATCAGAGGGTGGGGTCATTGCCCAGAGATCAGACGGTAGGGTCACTGCTCAGAGACCAGAGGGTGGCATTCCTGCCCAGAAATCAGAGGGTGTGGTCACTGCAGAGGCCTGAGAATTGGGTTTCTGCCCAGAGGTCAGAGACGGGGTCACTGCCCTGGCCCAAGTAGGTGGGTTATTGTTCAGGCCAGAGATGGTGAGGTCACTGGCCAGAGATCAGATGGTGTTGTCATTATCCAGAGATCAGAAGGCGGGATATCTGCCCAGAGATCAGTCTCTGCCCAGAAATCATCGGGGAAGTCACTGTTCAGTGATCAGAGGGTGATGTCACTATCAAGAGATCAGAGGGTGATGGCAGTATCCAGAGATCCAGAGGGTGGGGTCACTGCCCAGAGGCCACAGGGTAAAGTCAGTGCCTTGATATGAGAGGGTGAGGTCACTTCCCAAAGATAGAGGGTGTGGTCACTCTCCAGGCCACCCGGGAGGGATCACTAACTAGACAGAGAACGTGAGGTCACTGGGCAGGACTGAGAGGGTGGGGTCACTGCACAGAGATCAGAAAGTGGGTTCACGGTCCAAGCCTTTGATTTTGGGGTCACTCCTGAAAGATCAGATGGTGGGGTTGGTCCAGGTCTGAAAGGATGCAATCACTGTCCAAAGATCAGAGTGTGGGGTCACTGCCCAGAGATCAGAGGTTGTGGTCACTGTACAGGCCTGAGATGGCAGGGTCACTCTACACAGATCAGAGGGTGGGGTAATTGCCCAGAGATCAAAGGGTGAGGTCACAGTCCAGGCCTGAGAGTGTGGTCACTCCAAAGAGAACAGAGGGTGAGGTCACCACCCAGAGATCAGAAGCTGAGGCCACTGTCCAGAGAGAACAGTTTGGTGTCACTCCCCAGGTCCCAAGTGTGGTGCCACCACCCATTGATTAGAGTTGGGGTCACTGCTCTGTCCTGAGAAGGTGGGGTCACTGCCCAGCGATCAGAGTATAGGGTCATTGCCCAGAGATCAAAAGTTGAGGCCATCAAGGAAAAAGATGGAAGAATTGAAAACAGGAGGAGAGCATGTATATTTTGCAAAATTTTTAACAAGTGAAAAGCTGATGATTTACAGCTGAGTGACAGTAACTTCCGTCGACACATCTTGTTGCAGTATCTCATTTTATTTCAGTATCTCAAGGGGCAGGTCAAATTCAAAAGTTCAAACTATGTTTTAACTGATGAGCAATCACTCTAGATTGAAGATACTACAAAATCAATTTATCAACTACTATCTGAAAACCCCCCTGATGGAGAAAGATTTTCAAAGATGGTAGAGCATATATTAAACACTGAAGAAAACTGGAACTCATGGAAAAATGAAGGCTGCCCAAGTTTTGTGAAAGAAAGAACATCAGACGCCAAGCACACAAGAGCAGTGCGGAAAGAGCAGCACCGGAAGACTTTCTGGGGAAAGGGCTCAGCAAGAAAATTCTGATGGGAAATGATGAGTTAACAAGGCTTTGGAATCTCTGTCCTGACAACATGGAAGCCTGTAAATCAGAGACAAGGGAATACATGCCAACTTTGGAGGAATTCTTCGAAGAAGCCATTGAACAGGCCGACCCTGAAAACATGGTTGAAAGTGAATACAAGGCTGTGAACAACTCAAATTATGGTTGGAGAGCCCTAAGACTGTTAGCACGCAGAAGCCCTCACTTCTTCCAGCCAACCAACCAGCAGTTTAAAAGTTTGTGGTAATAAAGCTAGCCAAGGGATTACCACCTCCTTCTGAAGAAATAAAAACAGGTGAGGATGAAGATGAGGAAGATAATGATGCTTTACTCAAAGGAAAATGAAAGTCCTGATGTTTGGCGAGACAAACCTGTAACAGGGTACCAAATAGAGGTCTTTGCCAACAAACTGGTTGAACAGTGGAAGGTCCTGGCTCCTTACTTGCTGGGACCAGCCGGCAATGTGAACAGGTCTAGACCGCAGCAACACGGAAGCCTGAGAAAAAAAAGCTGAAAGTAAAGAATGGGGTCGAGAGGACTGAAATGCTCTTTAGGCAAGTCAGCGATTTTATTGAGTAAAGCAGCTACCTTTATACTAGTACAAGCAGAAAACATAGTTCATAAAAAATGCCATCTGGTGTTTGTTACATCAATACAATTTTTTGTCTTCAGTGATTGCAGAAGCTTACATGTTGTTTTTGGCATTCCAAGATAAACTACTAAGTGAAGGTCACTACTATGTTTTTCTCAAGGAAGAACAAAGGAGGCCCGGCAAATGTTTTACTACTTTATCATGGGGTGGCGGGACAGGGAATGGCCTCTTTCAAGGCTTTCCCAGGGCCTTTTTGGGCCTTGAGCAGGCCGGCTCCCCGCACTTACTTGGAAATGAAGGACTCGGAAATTAGACAGATCGAGTGTGACAGCGAAGACATGAAGATGAGAGCCAGGCAGCTGCTCGTGGCCTGGCAAGACCAGGAGGGGGCACACGCCACGCCCGAGAACCTGATCAACGCGCTCAACAAGTCTGGGCTAAGTGACCTTGCAGAAAGTCTAACTAATGACAATGAGACAAACAGTTAGCTTCGTTCTTTATTATTATTATTAAAAAACTGTGATAAGGTTTTGTTACCAAGCAGCATTTGATAAGAGGTCCACTGGTTTTGGTAAACAATAAACATTTTTATAACAGTAAAAAAAAAAAAAAAAAGTTGAGGCCACAGTCCAGGCCTGAGAGTGTGGTCACTCCAAAAAGAACAGTGGGAGAGGTCCCTGCCCAGAGATCAGAGGGTGAGGTCACTGCCTAGTGATCAGAGTGTGGGGTCACTGTCCAGGCTTGATTCTGTGGGATCTCTGTCTAAAGATCAGAGTATTTATCACTGCCCAGAGATCAGACAGTGGGGTCACTGCCCAAAGATCAGAGGGCAAAGTTACCACCTAGGGTGCAGGAGGCCAGGCTGCCTCCTGTTTCTCTGAAGGCAGAGCTGCTCCTGAGCTCAGTTTTGCAGAGGGCAGGGCTCCTGCCCGTGATGGAGGCAGGTGGCCACTGGGGAGTGTCCATGTTCTGGGTTCTAGAGAGCGGGGCTCCCTCCTGGGTCCAGGGAGGGACCCACAGGGCTCCCACGGGAGTCTCTCCACAGGCCTGAGAGGTTCAGACTTCGTCCTTTCCCGAGGGCAGGGCATCCTCCGGGTTCCAGAGAGCGGGGCTAAGTCCTCAGATGCAGAGGGCAGCATAGTGGCCCAGGTCTGAGGGAAGGAACCTCCACGCAAGTCTTGGGGACACCACCGAGAGCCAGGGGGCCTGGCCACCTCTTCTTTCCAGATGGTGGGCTGCCACCTAGAGCTGAGGTGGGCCAGTGGCTAGAGCCACAGAGAATTATTCTAAACCCGTTATTCCTAATGGAATTTGCCCTGCTGTGTTACAAACTCTTTTAAAGCAGCGACAGCTTTTTTCGCTTCCAATTTCCCTGTTTGGGAATGGAAATGTTTGTCCTATGCCTGTCCCACTGTTGTATCTTGAAAGCAGGTAACTGTTTTCTAGGTTTCACAGATTCACAGCTGGAGAGGAACTTTACCTCAGGATCGATCCATTCCTAATTTAGATGATATTTAGACATGATTTTGGACTTGAGTTGATCCTAAAATGCGTTAAGACTTTGGGGCCGATTAGAATGTGATAATTGTATTTTTCATGTGGAGAAGACATGAATTTGGTGGGGGAGACAAAGGGCAGATTGTTATTGGTTGGATTGTGTCCCCAGAAAAGGATATGTTGAAGTCTTCACCCCCAGTGTCCCAGGATGTGACCTTATGTGGAAATAGAGTCATTCCAGATATAATTAGTTAAAATAAGGTCACATGTGGGACCATGGCCCCATGAACACCAAGCTTTTAGGCTGGTAGCCCCCAAGACTCTGAGACAGCAAATTTCTGTAGTTTTAAACCATCCAGTTTGTGATACTTTGTTACAGCAGCCCGAGAAAGCTAATACAGACTCTGATACTCCATGCTGTCCCACACATTGCTAATACTCCATCCTACTCAAGCTCTGAATCCCCAGGCTAAACCACCCCTCCGTGAAAAGACCCTCGTTGACTTGCTTGGGCTCTGATACTCCATATTGAGGGGCTCGTAAACCGCCCATAAATGTGATGCCTTCCTCTCTCCTCCTAGATTCTGATTCTTTACACCAAATGAAAGAAAGAAAGAGTGAAGTTGCTCAGTCGTGTCCAACTCTTTGCGACCCCGTGGACTGTAGCCCGCCAGGCTCCTCCATCCATGGGATTTTCTAGGCAAGAATACTGGAGTGGGTTGCCGTTTCCTTCTCCATATCGACCCCCATAGAAAAACATCCTTCCCAGGGTTTGACTCCACCCCATGCTGCCTTCATCTGTGGTTTTCCCCCTTACCACAATTGAGCAGCCCCACCCAGCACCACTCCTCTGCTTGGACAGCTATCTTGCTCTGTCCCATCTATTGACTTTAGGACTAAATTTTTATAGAAGAGATGGGAAGCGAAGGAAGGGAAGGGGTAAAGGAAGAGTCAGACTTGGCTTTAAGAAATAAAATATGAAAGATGAAGTCAAAGCCTCTTTCATATTCTTTCATGATCTCATGCACCTCCTTTTCCCCCCAGGGGTACTACTATCCTAAATGTTTTGCTCTTTCATGCAGGACTTTGTATTGCTACTACTACATAAACGGTTACCCATAAACATGATTCAAATTTCAAATAAATTATATCATTCTGCAGCTTATTGGGTTTTGCTCAATATTATGTTTTTAAAGTACTGGTTGTTAATACATAGCTCCAAGTCTTTCACTTGTTGCTGCATAAGCATAAATTACTGCATAAGCATGAGTGTAGTATAATTTTTATTTACCCAGTCTCCTGTTGATAGGCATTTAGTAAGTCCCACTGGAAAATCCCATGGACGGAGGAGCCTGGTAGGCTTGCAGTCCATGGGGTCGCTAAGAGTCGGACACGACTGAGCGACTTCACTTTCACTTTTTACATTCAACCATAGGAGAAGGAAATGGCAACTCATTCCAGTTGCCATTCTTGCCTTGAGAATCCCAGGGACGGGGGAGCCTAGTGGGCTGCCGTCTGTGGGGTCGCACAGAGTCGGACACGACTAAAGCGACTTAGCAGCAGCAGCAGTAAGTCCCACATTATAACTGTGGGTTTGTCATATTTCCATTCTCTATATCATTTTTGCTTCATGTATTTAGAGACTCTGTGTTTTGGTGCATGTACATTTTAGAATCATTTTGTTTCCTGGTGGATTGATCCTTTTAGCATTATGTAATGTGCCTCTTTGTGTCTACCAAGTAAAGTCTACTCATCTGATATAAATATGGTTGCTCTTGCTTTTTTGAAAAATTAATATTTGCTTTGAATACTTTGTCCCATTATATTACATTCAATTTACATATGTCATTATATATGAAGTGAGTGCATCTCTTATAGACATCATACATAGTTGGAGAATATTTTTAATCCACTCTGCTAATCTCTGTCTTTTAATAGGTTTTTTTTTTAGTTTTTTTTACTAAAGTATAGTTGATATATTAGTTTCAGGTGTACCACATAATGAGTCAACATTATATACATTAAAAACTGATTACCACAATAATCCTAGTAATCATCTCTCACCATATAAAGTTATTGCAATATTATTGGGCTGTATATTACATCCCTGTGATTGGAAGTTTGTGCCTCTTAATCCTCTTAACCTATTTCACCCAACTTCCCACTCCCCTCCCCTCAGGAGACCACTAATTTGTTCTCTGCTATCTATGAGTATGTTTCTGTTTTGTTTCATTTGTTCATTTGTTTCGTTTTATAGATTTCACACTATATATGTATATATATAGATTTCACACTATATATATATATATATTTCACACACTATATATATATATATCACACAGTATTTAGCTTTCTCTAACATTTCAGTTAGCATAAGACCTTCTAGGTCCATCCATGTTGTCACAGATGGCAAGATTTCATTCTTTTTTTGTGGTTGAGTGATACTCCATTATGGGCTTCCCTGGTAGCTCAGACAGTAAAGAATTCACCTGCAATGCGGGAGACCTGGGTTCAATCTCTGGGTTGGGAAGATCCCCTGGAGGAGGGCATGGCAACCCACTCCAGTATTCTTGCCTGGAGAATCCCCATGGACAGAGGAGCCTGGTGGGCTACAGTCCATAGGGTCGCAAAGAGTCGGACATGACTGAAGCACTTAGCACACACACATGGTAGTTCTAGTTTTAATTTTCTGAGGAAACCTCCTAATTGTTTTTCACAGTGGCTGTACCAATTTTACATTTCCTCCAACAGTGCATGAAGGTCTCCTTTTCTGCACACCCTCTCAAACACTTGATCTTCTTATCGTGGTGACAGTGACTCTGACAGGTGTGAGATGATAACTCATTGTGGTTTTGATTTGCATTTCCCTGACGATTACTGATGTTGAGCATCTTTTCGTGGGTCTTTTGGCTGTCTTTTTCAGGAAAATGTGTATTCAGGTCCTCTGCCCATTTTTTTTTTAATATGACTGGGCTTTTAAAATATTGAGTTGTGTGAGTTCTTTACATATTTTGGATACTAACTTCTTATCAGATATTTCACTTGCAAATATCTTCACCCATTCAAGAGGTTGCCTATTCATTTTATTGATGGTTTGCTTCACTATGCAAAAGCTTTTTAAAATGTAATCCATTTGCTTAGTTTTGCTTTTATTTCCCTTGCCTGACGAGACATTCCCAAAGAAATATTGCTAAGACCAGTGTCAAAGGGCATACTATACTGCCTGTGTTTTTTCTAAGAATTTTATGGTTTCGGGTGTTACATTTAAGTCTTTAATCCATTTTGAGTTTATTTTTGTGTAATGGTGTAGAAAGTGGTCTAGTTTCATTTTTTATAGCTGTCTGGTTTTCTTAACACCATCTATTGAAGAGACTGTCTTTTTCCTTAATTACTGTGTTGAGATTATTTACATTTGAGGTAATCATTGCTAGGTTAGGGTTTAAGTCTGCTATTTTTTGGTTTCTGTTCGTTGCCTCTGTTTCTCGTTACTCTGTCTTCTATTGCCTTCTTGTGGGTTACTTGAAAATTTTCAGGAATCCATCCTGATTTATGTACCATGTTTTTAAAGTCATTTTGAATAATTTTTTAATGATTGCTCTAGAAACTGCAATATACATAGGTAACTTACCAAAATCTACTTTGAGTGACACATAGGAAACTTACTTCCATTTATGTCCATTTACACTGCCCATTTTTAAAATACAATTGTCTTAAATATTTCCTTTACATATACAAACACCACATCAGATGGTGTTATAATTTTTGCTTTAACCATAAAATATGATTTAAGAAACACAAAAAAATAAGATAGTCCATTATTCTTATCCCTATTTTTACCCATTTTGATGTTCTTCTCTCCTTTCTGAAGTTCTAAATCTTCTTATAATTTGTTTTCTCTCTATGGTTCAGATTGGGTGAATTCTATTGATCTCTCTTTTCAACTCACTGAGTTTATCCTTTGTCTTTTTCACTCTGCTATTGAGCCCATCCAATGAGTGGGTTTTGTTTTTTTTTTTTTTAGTAGGCTAATTACTTTACATCATTACAGTAGTTTTTGTCATACATTGAAATGAATTAGCCATGGATTTACATGTATTCCCCATCCCAGTCCCCCCTCCCACCTCCCTCTCCACCCAATCCCTCTGGGTCTTCCCAGTGCACCAGGCCCGAGCACTTGTCTCATGTATCCAACCTGGGCTGGTGATCTGTTTCACCCTAGATAATATACATGTTTCAATGCTGTTCTCTTGAAACATCCCACCCTCGCCTTCTCCCAGAGTCCACAAGTCTGTTCTATACATCTGAGTCTCTTTTTCTGTTTTGCATATAGGGTTATTGTTACCATCTTTCTAAAGTCCATATATATGTGTTAGTATACTGTAATGGTCTTTATCTTTCTGGCTTACTTCACTCTGTATAATGGGCTCCAGTTTCATCCATCTAATTAGAACTGATTCAAATGAATTCTTTTTAATGGCTGAGTAATATTCCATGGTGTATATGTCCCACAGCTTCCTCATCCATTTGTCTGCTGATGGGCATCTAGGTTGCTTCCATGTCCTGGCTATTATAAACAGTGCTGCGATGAACATTGGGGTGCACGTGTCTCTTTCAGATCTGGTTTCCTTGGTGTGTATGCCCAGAAGTGGGATTGCTGGGTCATATGGCAGTTCTATTTCCAGCTTTTTAAGAAATCTCCACACTGTTTTCCATAGTGGCTGTACTAATTTGCATTCCCACCAACAGTGTAAGAGGGTTCCCTTTTCTCCACACCCTCTCCAGCATTTATTGCTTGTAGACTTTTGGATAGCAGCCATCCTGACTGGCGTGTAATGGTACCTCATTGTGGTTTTGATTTGCATTTCTCTGATAATGAGTGATGTTGAGCATCTTTTCATGTGTTTGTTAGCTATCTGTATGTCTTCCTTGGAGAAATGTCTGTTGAGTTCTTTGGCCCAGCCCTCAGATTGGGAGAAAATAATAGCAAACGAAACAACAGACAAAGGATTAATCTCAAAAATATACAAGCAACTCCTCCAGCTCAACTCCAGAAAAATAAATGACCCAATCCAAGAGTGGGGTTTTTTAAATTTCCTGTTATCGTATTTTTCAGTCAGTACTATAATTTCCACTTAGTCCTTTTTAAAGTTTCTATTTCTTTGCTGCGATTTTTCTATTTTTTATTTCAAGAAAGTATGTAATTGCTTATTGAAGCATTTTTTTGATGAATATTTTAAAATCCTTGTCAGATAATTCTGACATCTGATTCATCTGACTGTTGGCGTCATATTCAAGTTGTGGTTTTCCTGGTTCTCAGGATGATGAGAAACTTGCTGTCTAAACCTGGATATTTTAAGTATTATAAGGCCTGGATCTTGTTTATAAATTTTGCTTTAGGAAGCCTCCCCTGACACTGTTCTAGCAAGGGAATGGGGGAGGGGGTGCTGCCTCATTCATATCAGGGTTGGGTGGAGGGGGGTGTTCTAATGTCCACTAGGCTACCTTGCCACCACTCTAGCAAAAAATGGTAAAGGTACCTCGTTACTGCTAAGTGGTGGTGGAACTCTACATTTTCTGTGTGGAGGTAGAGGAAGTTAAGAGGTGGAAGGAAAGGAGATTGTTACTGCCCAGGAGTCTAAAAGTCCCACCTCCTGAGTCAGCTTCTCTGACACTACCCCAGCAGCTGGGACGCCATGTTACAGTCTGTCACGGTGGGGTCGCCAGGTGTTCTAGTCAGCCTTATCTGCTGAGGGTACGGATGGAACCAGAGCTTTTGTCTGCGGTGTTCGCATGTTACACAGTCGTCTAAAAGTTTTCTGTCTCGCTAGGCTGTCCCCTTCCTGGTCTTTGGCTGAAGAGAGCAGGATTTTCTTGACTCTTTGTTTGCACTCATTGGCTTTTCTGGGTTGCTAGTTTCTCCAGTCTTCAGTCTGGGACACATGAAGGGAAACCCAGGAAATTCACCTCAGGGTTTAAGGTCTCCAGTGGGTCTTCCTCTTCGATTTCAGAGATCATTTAGAGTCTTCCTGTGTTTTTTTTTTTATATGCAATGTACAAGGTTTTTAACTACACTTAGTGGGAAGAATAGGGAAAAGTATATCTGTTCTACCTTTCCAGAAGTGGAAATCTTCATCTCTGTTATTGATTCGTAGCTTATTTCTATTATGGTCTATTAGGTCCATATGGTCCTAATACCATATTATGGTATTAGGTCCCCAAGGCTGCCATAACATTGTACCAAAAACTGTGTGGTTTAAAACAACACAAATTTATCATGTCACGGTTCTGGAGGCTTGAAGCCTGAAATCAAGGTGCCAGCAGGACCATGCTCCTTGTAAAACTTATAGGGGAAAATGCTTCCTTTCTTCTTCCTAGCTTCTGGGGGTTGCTGGTAATCCTTGACAGTCCTTGGCTTGTAGCTGCAGCACTTCAGTCTCAGCTTCTGTTGTCACATGGCAGTCTACCTTCATGTGTCTCCTTAGAGGGACACCAGTCATATTTGATTAAGGGTCCCCACTCCAGAATGACCTCATCTTAACTAATTACATCTGCAATGATCCTATTTCCAAATTCTGTCACATTCTAAGGTATGACTACAACATATATCTTGGGAGAATACAATTTAACCAAAAACATTATCAAAGACTATACTTTCATCATTTAAATACTTTTGAACTTAAGACTTGTTTTATGGCCCAGAATATGTTCTGTCTGTCTTGGCACTTGACAAGAATGTGTGTTTGGGGGTTGTTGGGTGAAGTGTGGTATAAATGTCACTTGGGATGTGCTTGTTGACAGTTCAGTTCGGGTCTCCTATGTCCTTTACTGATTTTCTGTCTATTTGATCATCAGTTACTGAGAGTGGAGTGTTGAACTATTTCCACGTTGTTGTTGTTGTTTAGTCACTCAGTTGTGTCTGACTCTTTTGTGACCCCACAGACTGTAGCCCGCCAGGCTCCTCTGTCCATGGGATTTCCCAGGCAAGAATACTAGAGTGGGCTGCCATTTCCTTCTCCAGGGGATCTTCCTGACCCAGGGATTGAACCTGCATCTCTTGCATTGGCAGGCAGATTCTTTACCACTGAGCCACCAGGGAATAACCGATCTATTGATTTTCTCATGTCTATCAGTTTCTGCTTCATGTATTGTAAAGCTTTGCTTCTTGTTACTTCATTTCTTTCTTTCTTTCTTTTTTACCTTTCTGTGGGTTACCTGCACATGATTTTAGGATTCCATCTTGATTTATTTTTAGGTTCCACCAGGTTTTTGTTTGTTAACCATGACCCCCAACATACTTTTAGCTGTGAATCCACAAAAAGAGTAATAATGAGATCCCAGCTTTCCTCATCTCCACTAATTCCCCCTTCAGTGTCTCACTTCATCAACTAAACATGCTTAGCTTCTCAGATGGCCCTGTAATCTCCTATTTGTCCACTCTTGCCAGCACTTCAGCATAGATGCTTAGCGACAGTTTCTCAGATCTTCTTTCTCTCCAACTCTTCGAAAGTTGTGTAAGGTCCAATGTTATTTCATAAAACATATAGTGGCTCTGCCACTCCCCCAGCTGAATCCTGAGAGAGGATAAGAGGGCATGTGGAGAGAAGGGCCCAGACAGTCCAGCTATTCCAACCTTCAGTGCCAAGGCCCCAGATACATGAGTAGAGCCATCTTAGACCACCGAAATTGGTACTTAAAAATAACATGCTTTTGCATAAAAGAAGAGAAGAAGAAAGAAAGAAAACTAAAACAGGTGTATTAACTTTGGGACTGAGTTGTGGGGAGAGGCTAGAAAAACAGCTAGGAAAATGTTACTAAAGGCTGGGAAACGGGTGAACAAAGTACAATCTCTAAGAGTAGTGAGGAAACTGTAATAGAAGATTGGAAAATGACATCTCATGTCATATGGGTAAAAAACAATTGGCAAAACTGTCACCTGCAGTAAATGAAAGATGGAAAATATGTACCTAATGAACTTGTGTATCTACCTAAGCAGAACGTCCAGTCAAGCGGAATGCTGATAATGCCATTTGACATTTAGCTGCGTGTGATAATGTACACACAGAGAGAGGTGAGCCGAGCAGCATTTGCAAACAGAATTTTAGAGGAAATATAGAAGAGCCAGGATTTTCTGGGTCAGAAAATAAAACTTTCGCATTTCTAGTTTTCTGAGCCAGCAAAAATTAAGAGTGTAACATAAGATCCTTTGTGAAGACCCCAGAAAGATATAAGTTGGTGCTTAAGTAACCTTTTCAAATAGAAGAAAAGGCATTGTACATAGGCAGAACACTGACATAAATCATACCTATATGTTTTTTGGATCTGTCTCCTAAGAGAAAAGAAACAAACACAAAAATAAACAAATGGGACTTAAAAGCTTTATGCAGTAAAATAAATCATGAACAAAATGAAAGGATAATATACTGAATGGGAGAAAATACTGACAGATGATATGACCGTTAAGGGGTTAATATCCAAAATATATAAACAGCTCATACATCAACATCAAAATCAAAATCAACATCAAAAAACCAAGCAATCCAATTTAAAAATGGACAGAACTGAATAGACATTTTCCAAAGAAGACATACAGATGGCCAACAGGCAAACGAAAAGTTACTCAACACAGCCAATCATCAGACAAATGCAAGTCAAAAGCACAATGTGATATCACCTCACACCTGTCAGAATAGTTTTCATCAAAAAAGACTACAGATGACCAATGTTAACAAGGATGTGGAGAAAAGGGAACCTAGTACATTGTTAGTAGGAATATAAATTGGTGTAGTTACTATGGAAAACAGTATGGAGATTCTTAAAAAACCTGAGTATAGAAATACCATATGATCCATCAATTCCACTCATGGATACATATCCAGTGAAATAAAAAACACTATTTCAAGGCTTCCCTGGTGGCTCAGTGATAAAGAATCTGCCTGCCAATGCAGGAGACAAGGGTTCAATCCCTGATCCAGGAAGATCCCACATGCTTCGGAGCAACTAAGCCCCTGCACCACAGCTATTGCACCTGCGCTCTAGAGCCCGCGAGCCACAACTACTGAACCCTCATAACACAACTATGTAGCCCACACACCCTAGAGCCTATGCTCCGCAATAAGAAAAGCAACTGCAATGAGAAGCCTGCACATCACAACCAGAGAGCAGCCCCCACCCCCCCCCCCACGCACAACTAGAGAAAAGCTTGAGCAGCAACCCAGCAGAGCCAAAAATAAATAAATAAATAATACTAATTCAATAAGACACATGCACTTCAATGCTCATAGCAGCACTTATATGGAAGCAATCTAAGTGCCCATTCAACAGATGAAAAGATAAAGAAGATGCAATGGAATATTAGTAATAAAAATAGGATGAGATTTTGCCATTTGCAACAGCATGGATGGACCCAGAGGGTATTATTAAGATTCTTACTGAATCTTAAGTCAAATACAGAAAGACATATACATATGTTATCGCTTATTAGTGGAATCTAAAAAATAAAACCAATTACTAATATAACAAAACAGAAACAAACTTGCAGATATAGAGAACAAATTAGTGGTTACCAGTGGGGAGAGGGAAGAGCAGAGGGGCAATAAAAGGGTAGGGGATTAAAAGGTATAAACGATTATGCATAAAATAACCAGAAGAATAGATTGTACAGCACAGGGGATATAGCCAATATTTTATAATAATTTTAAATGGAGTATAATCTATAAAAATATTGAATCACTATGCTGTACACTTGAAACTAATAAAACACTGTAAATCAACTGCACTTCAATTTAAAAAGAAAAAAGGCATTGTCCCACAGCCCTTAACATGCTATTCAAAGTAGAAAGAAGCCCAACTCAAAAAATGTTGTGGGTATACCTTCCATTCTATGGACTCAGATTCATATGAACCCCATACTTTATTCCTTTGAATCTATAAAACTACACTCTTTAAAAATTGGGCTTCCCAAAACTTCAGAAATAAAAGCAAAAATAAACAAATGGGACCTAATGAAACTTAAAAGCTTTTGCACAACAAAGGAAACTATAAGCAAGGTGAAAAGACAGCCCTCAGATTGGGAGAAAATAATAGCAAATGAAGCAACAGACAAAGGATTAATCTCAAAAATATACAAGCAACTTCTCCAGCTCAACTCCAGAAAAATAAATGACCCAATCAAAAAATGGGCCAAAGAACTCAACAGACATTTCTCCAAGGAAGACATACAGATGGCTAACAAACACATGAAAAGATGCTCAACATCACTCATTATCAGAGAAATGCAAATCAAAACCACAATGAGGTACCATTACACGCCAGTCAGGATGGCTGCTATCCAAAAGTCTACAAGCAATAAATGCTGGAGAGGGTGTGGAGAAAAGGGAACCCTCTTACACTGTTGGTGGGAATGCAAATTAGTACAGCCACTATGGAAAACAGTGTGGAGATTTCTTAAAAAACTGGAAATAGAACTGCCATATGACCCAGCAATCCCACTTCTGGGCATACACACCAAGGAAACCAGATCTGAAAGAGACACGTGCACCCCAATGTTCATCGCAGCACTGTTTATAATAGCCAGGACATGGAAGCAACCCAGATGCCCATCAGCAGATGAATGGATGAGGAAGCTGTGGGACATATACACCATGGAATATTACTCAGCCATTAAAAAGAATTCATTTGAATCAGTTCTAATGAGATGGATGAAACTGGAGCCCATTATACAGAGCGAAGTAAGCCAGAAAGATAAAGACCATTACAGTATACTAACACATATATATGGACTTTAGAAAGATGATAACGATAACCCTATATGCAAAACAGAAAAAGAGACTCAGATATATAGAACAGACTTGTGGACTCTGGGAGAAGGCGAGGGTGGGATGTTTCAAAAGAACAGCATTGAAACATGTATATTATCTAGGGTGAAACAGATAACCAGCTCAGGTTGGGTACATGAGACAAGTGCTCGGGCCTGGTGCACTGGGAAGACCCAGAGGGATCGGGTGGAGAGGGAGGTGGGAGGGGGGACTGGGATGGGGAATACATGTAAATCCATGGCTAATTCATTTCAATGTATAACAAAAACTACTGTAATGATGTAATTAGCCTCCAACTAATAAAAATTAAAAAAAAAATTATTCAAAAAAAAAAAAATTGGGCTTCCTAGGTGGTGCAGTGGTAAAGAATCCTCCAGCCAGTGTAGGAAACACAAGAGACACAGGTTTGATTCCTGAATGGGGAAGATCCCTTGGAGTAGGAAATGCAGCCCACTCCATTACTCTTGCCTGGAAAAATGCCATACACAGAGGAGCCTGGTGGTCCCTGGGGTCGCAGAGAGTCAGACACACCTGAGCACACATGCACACACATACTTTTTAAGAAATTATGTTGTAATATATTTTTACAGAACTTATAATGACTTCTCAAAATTTATTTTTAATTGGAGGATAATTGCTTTACAATATTGTGTTAGCTTCTGCCATACAACAACATAAATAAGCCATGAGTATACCTATGTTCCCTCCATCTTACTGCGCCCCCAACTGAAGTTACTATATAACACAGGGAATTCAGCCCGGTGCTCTGCGACAACCTACAGGAGCGGGATGGGGGGCACGGTAAGAGGGAGGGAATGTATGTATACTTATGGCTGATTCATGTTGTTGTATGGCAGAAACCAACACAACATTGCAAAGCAATTATCCTCCAATTAAAAATAAATTTAAAAGTCATTATAAGCTCTGTAAAAATATATTACAATATAATAATAAAAAAAGCACGTGTGTGTGTGCTCACATGGTAATGTATATGTTAGGGTTTCCCTGGTAGCTCAGAAACCTGGTTTCCCCGGTAATGAATCTGGCAGCAAAGCAGGAGACCTGGGTTCAGTCCCTGAGTTGGGAAGATCCCCTGGAGAAGGGAACCACTACCCACTCCAGTACTCTGGCCTGGAGAAATCCATGGACAGAGGAGCCTGGCAGGAGTGCCAAAGAGTCGGACCATGGGGTCCATGGGGTCCCAAAAAGTCGGACACGACTGAGCAACTTTACTTTCACTTTCAATATATATGTTTCCATGCTACTCTCTCAATTTATCCCACCCTCTCCTTCCCCCGCTGTGTCCACAAGTCTGTTCTCTACATCTGCATCTCTATTCCTGCCCTGCAAATAGGTTCATCAGTACCATTTTTCTAGATTCCATATATATGTGTTAATATACAGTATTTGCTTTCTCTTTCTGACTTACTTCACTCTGTATAACAGGCTCTAGTTTAACCATCTCACTAGAACTGACAAAAATGCTGAACCCACATTTTTAAGAGAACTGAACTAGCAAAACCCCTTCAAGTAGATCTAAGAGGGCTTGAGATTGCTCCATTTGCAAATTCCAACTGCATCCCCAACTTTCTGTGGGTAGGGAGTGAGCAGGCTGAGAAAGCCACTAAGCTGCAAACATAGGCCATTTTTTTTAATAAAAGTATGACCCATGGGGCCATGTCAAGAGCCCAGAGGATGAAAATAAGAACTATGAATAACAGTAAACTAGGCAGCCACTCCAAGGGAATAGAATGAGCATTGAGTCAAGGATTTCTCTGCTCCAAGAAAAGGGGGACCTGGCAGCATATATCCAGGTGGTTCTATGGTTGCTATGGGTCAATGACTCTTTTGTACATCTCTTTTCAAGTGGGAGTGTTTACCGTAGTTATATTGTCCCCATATCACCATTGTGGTTAGAGGGCAGTGCAGATAACTTGTGTGGCAGATTGCATTTTTCCAAAGATGGGCACATTAATATATAGATTATCCTATATGCTGTTCTCACAATGTGACATTGACAGCTCTCCTCAAGATGGTGGCATCCATGTTCCTTGCCTTTGAGCTTGGGTGGACTTCTGTAACTGCCTCAGCCAAATAAAATGTGGTGAAAGTGATGCCGTATGACTTCTAAAGCTGGGTCACGAAAGGTAACAGCTTTTGCCTGGCACCCTCTCTCACATGCTCTTGCTCTCACTCTCTCTCTCCCCTTGCCCTGAAAATGCAGTGCTGTGTTGTGAGGAAGCCCAGTCAATATGAAGAGATTAGTGTGGCTGTTCTAGCTGACAACCACAGACAGGCTCCTAGCCAACAGCTACAAGCACACATGTGAGTAAACAGAGCCTTAAGATGACACTAGCCTTCACTGAAAGGGTCTTCCAACTGAAGCCCCAGACGTCATGGAACAGAGACAAACTATATCCTCTGGTGCCCTGTCTGAAAGAGAAGCCAAGAAGGTAATAAATTATTTTGCATTGTTTTAAGCCATTAAGTATAGGGGTAACTTGTTATGTGGCAGTAGATAACGAATGCAAAGTGTTTTACAAGAAGCTACCTCTGGGTGTGACTGTAGATGACAAAATCCTGGACATTGAGCTGAGGCTTTAATTGGATGAAATATCTGAGGTCTTAGGAGAGGTAAGTATATTTTGCGTGTAGGAGGAACACAAATCACAGGTACCAGAAGAGGACAGTGCTATATTGTCATATTAATCACCAACAATGGTTAATCCTCTGCTATATTGACCACGGGCTTGACTGTGTGACTTGCTTTGGCCGAGATGATGAAAGCAAAATCTTGAAACTAGTTGCACTTTGGGGTTTGCCCTTTCTTACTGCTGGGGAACCTAAGACCACCATGTGAAGCAGCATAGCCTTAGCTCCTAGAGGATTAAAAAACTCATGGAGTGAGAGCCCAACTATACAAGTCATTCGAGTTGAGGCCCCAGAATTAGCCAGGCAAAGACAGGGCACAGTCATGCAAGGCCGAGGCAGAGCCACAGACCGGCTGGTTGTGTGCTGTTCTATATTTCTGTAAGGTCAGGTTTGAGAGGTAGTATTGCAATAGGGTCTTGTAGAGGTAGATAGGGACCAAGTCACAAAAATGTTTTATGCTTTGTTTTCATACTTTCTTCCTTAAGATCATTAGAGGTTTTAAGTAAGGGAGAGACATGATCAGTTAGCAATTTAGAAAGATAATTTTGGTGGCAGAACGAAAGATGGGTGAAAGGTGGGAGATATTCAGAGGTTGTGATAATGGTGTGGTCAAGAAGTGATGAGTGGCCTAATTAGAGCAATGGTAGAAAAAGTGGCAAGGAGAGGAAAAATATGGGAAATATTTAGGAGGTAAATACACTAGGGCTTAAGGATGGATTGAATGTCAAGATCGTGGAGGAAAGGGAGGCATCTAGGAGCATTCTCTGGTGTCTGGCTTCGGTAGAACTGGTGCCAGTCACTGAGAGGAGATATAGGAAGAATAATAAGGCCTTCTTTAGTTCTGTTTTAGTGAGGGGAGGCTGAGTTGAGTCTTGAGTATGTCAGTTTCAGTTATTTGTCGGACATCCATATAGAGATGTTTGGCTGGCAGTAGTGTATATAACCAGGCTAGAGTTTTAAATGCAGGAGTTGTAGTCATATATGTGAAAATAAAACAAGAACGCATACAGTGTATTGATTAAGAGTATAGCTTTTGGGCTCATTTAACTTGGATTCAAATCTCAGCTTCATCACATATTAACCACAGTCATTGAGAAAAATGTCTTCATCTACAGAGACGGAGTAAATATAGACAAGGTTGTTGTGAGGATTAAACGAGGCAAGGTTTAGCATAGAATCTAAAATTAATAAATTCTCAATAAGTGGTAGATATTGTTACTAAATGACCAAGAAATAACAAAGAAGTAGACCAAAACCATGGAGACAAGTGGCCAAAGGGCACTTGAAAAGATGCTCAACATCACTAATCATCAGAGAAATGCAAAGCAAAAGTACAATAAGATATCACCCCACATCCATTAGGAGAGCTAGTATAAGAAGGAAAGAGAGAGAGAGAAAAAAAAGGAGGGAGGGAAAGAGGGAGGAAAGAAGAGAAAAAGGAAGGAAGGAAGGAAATAACAAGCGTTGGCAACAATGTGGAGAAATTGAAACTCTTGTGTACTGTTGGGGGGATTGTAAAATAGAATAACCACCATGGAAAACAGTAAAGATCCTCAAGAAATTTAAAATACAATCACCATATGATCCAGCAATTCCACTTTTAGGTGTATGTCCAAAATTTTTGAAATAGGGTCTCAAAGAGACATTTGCCCATCCATTTTCACAGGAGTACTATTCACAATAGGTTGTCTGAGGAGGCCTTACAAATAGCTGAGAAAAGAAGAGAAGCAAAAGGCAAAGGAGAAAAGGAAAGATATACCCATCTGAAGGCAGAGTTCCAAAAATAGCAAGGAGAGATAAGAAAGCCTTTCTAAGTGATCAATGCAAAGAAAACAATAGGCTGGGAAAGACTAGAGATCTCTTCAAGAAAATTAGAGATACCAAAGGAATATTTCAAGCAAAGATGGACACAATAAAGGACAGAAATGGTACGGACCTAACAGAAGCAGAAGATTTTTAAGAGGTGGCAAGAATACACAGAAGAACTGTACAAAAATGATCTTCATGACCCAGATGACCACAATGGTGTGGTCACTCACCTAGAGCCAGACATCCTGGAGTCCAAAGTCAAGTGGGCCTTAGGAAGCATCACTACAAAGCTAGTGGAGGTGATGGAATTCCAGCTGAGCTATTTCAAGTCCTAAAAGATGATGCTGTGAAAGTGCTGCACTCAATATGCCAGCAAATTTGGAAAACTCAGCAGTGGCCACAGGACTGGAAAAGATCAGTTTTCATTCCAATCCCAAAGAAAGGCAATGCCAAAGAATGCTCAAACTACTGCACAATTACACTCATCTCACACATTAGCAAAGTAATGCTCAAAATTCTCCAAGGCAGGCTTCAACAGTACGTGAACCGACATGTACCCCAATGTTCCTCGCAGGACTGTTTACAATACCTAGGACATGGAAGCAACCTAGATGCCCATCGGCAGATGAATGGATAAGAAAGCTGTGGTACATATACATGATGGAATATTACTCAGCTATTAAAAAGAATGCATTTGAATCAGTTCTAATGAGGTGGATGAAACTGGAGCCTGTTATACAGAGTGAAGTAAGTCAGAAAGAAAAACACCAATACAGTATATTAATGCATATATATGGAATTTAGAAAGATGGTAACGATGACCCTATATGTGAGACAGCAAAAGAGACACAGATGTAAAGAACAGACTTTTGGACTCTGTGGGAGAAGGCGAGGGTGGGATGATTTGAGAGAATAGCATTGAAACATGTATATTACCATATGTGAAATAGATCACCAGTCCAGGTTCTATGCATGAGACAGGGTGCTCAGGGCTGGTGCACTGGGATGACCCTGAGGGATGGGATGGGGAGGGAGGTGGGAGGGGGTTCAGGATGGGGAACACATGTACACCCATGGCTGATTCATGTCAGTGTATGGCAAAAACCACTACAATATTGTAAAGTAATTAGCCTCCAATTAAAATAAATAAATTAATTTTTTTTTAAAAGAAACTCTAAAAAAAACAAAATGGTGTAGGAACCGAGAACTTCCAGATGTTCAAGTTGGATTAGAAAAGGCAGAGGAACCAGAGATCAAATTGCCAACATCCATTGGATCATAGAAAAAGCAAGAGAGTTCCAGAAAAATATCTACTTCTGCTTTATTGACTATGCCAAAGCCTTTGATTGTGTGGATCACAACAAACTGTGGAAAATTCTTAAAGAGATGGGAATACCAGACCACCTTACCTGCCTCCTGAGAAATCTGCATGCAGGTCAAGAAGCAACAGTTAGAACTGGACATGGAACAACAAACAGACTGGTTCCAAATCAGGAAAGGAGTACAAGGCTGTATATTGTCACCTGCTTATTTAACTTATATGCAGAGTACATTATGTGAAATGCTGGGCTGGATGAAGCTCAAGCTGGAATCAAGATTGCCAAAGAAATATCAATAACCTCAGATATGCAGATGACACCACCATTATGGCAGAAAGTGAACAGGAACTGAAGAGCCTCTTGATGAAAGTGAAAGAGGAAAGTGAAAAAGTTGACTTAAAACTCAACATTCAAAAAACTAAGATCATGGCATCCAGTCCCATCACTTCATGGCAAATAGATGGGGAAACAATGGAAACAGTGACAGACTTTATTTTCTTGGGCTCCAAAATCACTGCAGATGGTGACTGCAGCCATGAAATTAAAAGATGCTTACTCCTTGGAAGAAAAGCTATGACCAACCTAGATAGCATATTAAAAAGCAGAGACATTATTTTGCCAACAAAGGTCCGTCTAGTCAAAGCTTTGGTTTTTCCAGTAGTCATGTACGGATATGAGTTGGACTATGAAGAAAGCTGAGTGCTGAAAAATTGCTGTTTTTGAAGAAGACTGGAGAAGACTCTTGAGAGTCCCTTGGACTGCAAGGAGATCCAACCAGTCCATCCGAGATGAGATCAGTCCTGAATATTCATTGGAAAGACTGATGCTGAAGCTGAAACATCTGATGCGAAGAGCTGACTCATTTGAAAAGACCCTGATGCTGGGAAAGATTGAAGGCAGGAGGAGAAGGGGATGACAGAGGATGAGGTGGTTGGATGGCATCACTGACTCGATGGACATGAGTTTGAGCAGCTCTGGGAGTTGGTGATGGACAGGGAAGCCTGGTGTGCTGCAGTCCATGGGGTCGCAAAGAGTCAGACATGACTGAGTAACTGAACTGAACTGAAGAAGTGGAAACAACCTAAATGTCCACTAATGATTGAATGGATAAAGAAAATGTGATAGAGTTAGATACATTTAACAGACTGTTATTTACCCTTTAAAAGGGAAGAAATCATAACACATGCTTCTACACGTATGAACTTTGAAGTTATTATGCTAAGTTAAATAAGCCAATCACAAAACACTAATATTCCTTGATTTCACTTATATCACTTATATAACGTATCTGAAGTAGTCCAATTCCTAGAAACAGAAAGCAAAATGGTAGTTACCATGAACTGGGACAAAGGAAGAAAGGAGAATTGTTTAACAGGTACAGACTCAGTTTTGCAAAATGAAAAATTCTGGAGGTCTGTTACATAACAATTTGAATATATGTAACATTATTGAACTGTACATTTAAAAATGGTTAAGATGGTAAATTTTATGTTATGCATTTTTATCACAATAAAAAGATTCATGAAAGAACCTGGAGACAAAAGTACAGATTCTAGACAAACCAAGTGCAGTCTCAGCTATTAATATATTTACCGTCTAGTGGGTTCCTGGGCAGCAAGAACTGTGCTCTACTCAATGGTGTATCCCCAGCACCCAGCACAGTGTCTGGCAGAGCAGGCGCTCAATAAATGTTGGCTAATCTAATGATAAGGTGCCTACATGCTAAGTCACTTCAGTCCTGTCTGACTCTTTGCACGACCTCATGGACTGTAGCCTGCCAGGCTTCTCTGTCCATGGGATTTTCCAGGCAAGAATACTGGAATGAGTTGCCATTTCCTCCTCCAGGGCATCTTCCCCACCCAGGAACCCACGCCTCCTGCCTCCTATATTGGCAGGCGGGTTCTTTACCACTAGCGCCACCTGGGGTATATATCCTGTATTGCAGGTGGGTTCTTTACCACTAGTGCCATGTGGGAAGCACTGATAAGGTAGAAAAGATAAGATAGAAAGAAATAGAAGAGTGAGAAAGGGAGACAAGGAGCATAGAGAGATGAAGAGCCCAAGACAGGAGAGAAAGCATTGAGTCCTGGAAAAACCAATATGTTCTAAATGAGACTGGGGGAAGGATATGCCTAGCAGAAGTGGTTGGTCACAGGATCTATAAAGTGGGCAGATGTATAAAGCCAGTCCTCTGGTCTTAGTGCAAACTATACAATTACCCGGGGGCATGTGTTGAACAGAATCATAGCTCTTTGGGGGTCAGGAAAATTTAGAAGAATTACAGGCAGCTACCCAGAGACATGTTTTTTGGGGTGTTAGTTCTAAAAGGTCTTGTAGGTCTTCATAGAACCATTCACCTTCAGCTTCTTCAGCATTACTGGTTGGGGCATAGGCTTGGATTACCGTGATACTGAATGGTTTGCCTTGGAAACAAACAGAGATCATTCTGTCGTTTTTGAGACTGCATCCAAGTACTGCATTTCGGACTCTTTTGTTGACTATGATGGCTACTCCATTTCTTCTAAGGGATTCCTGCCCACAGTAGTAGATATAATGGTCATCTGAGTTAAATTCACCCATTCCAGTCCATTTTAGTTCGCTGATTCCTAGAATGTCAACATTCACTCTTGCCATCTCCTGTTTGACCACTTCCAATTTGCCTTGATTCATGCACCTAACATTCCAGGTTCCTATGCAATATTGCTCTTTACAGCATCGGACCTTGCTTCTATCACCAGTCCCATCCACAATTGGGTATTGTTTTTGCTTTGGCTCCATCCCTTCATTCTTTCTGGAGTTCTTTCTCCACTGATCTCCAGTAGCATATTGGGCACCTACCGACCTGGGGAGTTCCTTTTCAGTATCCTATCATTTTGCCTTTTCACACTGTTCATGGGGTTCTCAAGGCAAGAATACTGAAGTGGTTTGCCATTCCCTTCTCCAGTGGACCACATTCTGTCAGACCTCTCCACCATGACTCGATGGTCTTGGGTGGCCCCACATGGCATGGCTTAGTTTCATTGAGTTAGACACGACTGTGGTCCTGTGACCAGACTGGCTAGTGTTCTGTGATTATGGTTTTAGTGTGTCTGCCCTCTGATGCCCTCTCGCAACACCTACCGTCTTACTTGAGTTTCTCTTACCTTGGGTGTCGGGTATCTCTTCATGGCTGCTCCAGCAAAGCGCAGCTGCTGCTCCTTACCTTGGACAAGGGTATCTCCTCACGGCCGCCCCTCCTGACCTTGAATGTGGGTAGCTCCTCTCGGCCCTCCTGCGCCTGCGCAGCCGCTGCTCCTTGGACGTGGGGTAGCTCCTCTCAGCTGCTTCCCCTGACCTCAGTTTTCATTCCAATCCCAAAGAAAGACAATGCCAAAGAATGCTCAAACTACCGCACAATTGCACTCATCTCACACGCTAGTAAAGTAATGCTCAAAATTCTCCAAGCCAGGCTTCAGCAATACATGAACCGTGAACTTCCAGATGTTCAAGCTGGTTTTAGAAAAGGCAGAGGAACCAGAGATCAAATTGCCAACATCCACTGGATCATCAGAAAAGCAAGAGAGTTCCAGAAAAACATCTATTTCTGCTTTATTGACTATGCCAAAGCCTTTGACTGTGTGGATCACAACAAACTGGAAAATTCTGAAAGAGATGGGAATACCAGACCACCTGACCCACCTCTTGAGAAACCTATATGCAGGTCAGGAAGCAACAGTTAGAACTGGACATGGAACAACAGACTGGTTCCAAATAGGAAAAGGAATATGTCAAGGCTGTATACTGTCACCCTGCTTATTTAACTTATATGCAGAGTACATCATGAGAAACGCTGGGCTGGAAGAAGCACAAGCTGGAATCAAGATTGCCAGGGGAAATATCAATAACCTCAGATATGCAGATGACACCACCCTTATGGCAAAAGTGAAGAGGAACTAAAAAGCCTCTTGATGAGAGTGAAAGAGGAGAGTGAAAAAGTTGGCTTAAAGCTCAGCATTCAGAAAACTAATATCATGGCATCTGGTCCCATCACTTCTGAGAAACAGATGGGGAAACAGTGGAAACAGTGTCAGACTCTTTTTTTTTTTTGGCGGTGGGGGGCTCCAAAATCACTGCAGATGGTGATTGCAGCCATGAAATTAAAAGACGCTTACTCCTTGGAAGGAAAGTTATGACCAACATAGACAGCATATTAAAAAGCAAAGACATTACTTTGCCAACAAGGTCCATCTAGTCAAGGCTATGGTTTTTCCAGTGGTCATGCATGGATGTGAGAGTTGGACTGTGAAGAAAGCTGAGCACCGAAAAATTGATGCTTTTGAACTGTGATGTTGGAGACTCTTGAGAGTGCCTCAGACTGCAAGGAGATCCAACCAGTCCATCCTAAAGGAGATCAGTCCTGGGTGTTCATTGGAAGGACTGATGCTGAAGCTGAAACTCCAATACTTTGGCCACCTCATGAGAAGAGTTGACTCATTGGAAAAGACCCTGATGCTGGGAGGGATTGGGGGCAGGAGGAGAAGGGGGCAACAGAGGATGAGCTGGCTGGATGGCATCACTGACTGGATGGACGTGAGTTTGAGTAAACTCCGGGAGTTGGTGATGGACGGGGAGGCCTGGCGTGCTGCGATTCATGGGGTCGCAAAGAGTCTGACACGACTGAGTGACTGAACTAAACTGAACTGAACCCAGACTGAGACAAAGAGGGAGACAGTGAATGAAAACTGGAAGGAAAATTTTAACTGAGGTCCACCAAGAAAAGATTATACAAAACAGTAAGCTAGAAAGAGAAAGAGAAAAAACATTAAAGTAGAAAAAAAGAAGAGATATTTAAAATATCCTAAGCAAGAAATAGAAATAGAACAAAAAGGCTAAAAAGGAGAAAATGCAATATTGTAATTAGCCTCCAACTAATAAAAATAAATGGAAAAAAGGAGAAAATATGATGCAAAAAGAAAGAATAAAATGGAGATACAAAGAGGAGGAAAATGAATGAATGAATAAGAATATTGAGCAGAAGAAGCTAGTAAGAAAATACACACACACACACACACACACACACACACACACACCCATGAAGGAGTGGAAGGAGACAAAGGCAAAGAAACAAGAGAAAAATACAAGGAGTATGAGGAAGAAAGGCAAACAAACAAACAAAAAAAAACCAGAAAATGAAAGAAAGGGAGCAAGAAGAAGACATACAGACAAAAATAGAGAAAGAAGTAGGAGGGAGAGAGAGAATAAAGCAGTTTAAAAGGATATGTGAATAGAAAAAAGTAAAGAAAAAAAACCAGAATGTGAGAGTGAAAAAAAGCATTTGAAAAGGAGCCAGTAGGAAAATCTAATACAATTTGGGCAAGGAGTAATGAGGGGAAAAAATGAAAAGTTAGTAAAAGAAGACAAACAGAAAGAGAGAGACTTAAAAAGGAGATGCCAGTATGAAAAAGCAGTACATTGAAGATAGACTGAATGGAATAAAAGGATCCAGTAGGAGAGGGAGAATAGGAGAAAAGGAAAAGATTAGTATTAAAAAGGAGGAAGTTTAAAGTCAGTAAAAGAAAATACGAAAATAAAACAAAAAATGAAGAAAAGATAAAAAAGACAAAGAAGGAAATGAAAAGAGAAGAAACAGAGACACAGAGCAAAAGGGAGAGAAAAAGTATAGTACAATAAGGAAAGAGAAGGATTTCAAAAGTTACAGAAGACTAACATTAAATAAGGGGGGAGCGGGAGGTGGAAGGGACAGAAGATGGATAGATGGAAGGCAGAAAATATGAACATACTTGAAAAAGGAAGAGCCAGTAGCCAGTAAGAAAAGCAGTACAGGAAAATAGAGAACCATGGAAGAAAGAGAGAAGGGACAGAGAAAGAGAGAGGAAAGAAATATAGAAGAGAGGTAAATAAGATGAGTTTATAAAATAGGAGTCAGTAAAAAGGCAGGACAAAAAAAAATAGAAGGAAAGAAGAGAGAAACGGAGAAGGAAAGAAGACAGTTTGAAAAGAGAAGCCTGTAAAAAGAATAAAATAGGAAGAAAGAAAAGGAAGAAGGCAGGCATGCAGGCAGGCAAAGAAAACAGAAAGCAAAAGAAAAGGCATGAAAAGGAGCTATTAAAAATGGGAATAAAGTATACTAATGCATATATATGGAATTTAGAAAGATGGTAACGATAACCCTATATGCAAGACAGAAAAAGAGACACAGATGTATAGAACAGACTTTTGGACTCTATGGGAGAAGGCGAGGGTGGGATGATCTGAGAGAACAGCATTGAAACAAGTATACTATCAAGGGTGAAACAGATCACCAGCCAAGGTTGGATGCATGAGACGGGTGCTCAGGGCTGGTGCACTGGGAAGAACCAGAGGGATGGGATGCGGAGGGAGGCAGGAGGGGAGATCAGGATGGGGAACACATGTAAATCCATGGCTGATTCATGTCAATGTATGGCAAAAACCACTACAGTATTGTAAAGTAATTAGCCTCCAACTAATAAAAATAAATGAAAAAAAAAAGAAAAAAATGGGAATAAAGGAGAAAAGGAAGGAAGGAAAGAAAAAAATTTTAATGAATAAGTTATAGGAAAAAATAAAATGAAGAGAGAATGTGACTGTGTGAGAGAGAGACTTCAAAAGGAGTCAGAGGAATAAAAAATAAAACCTGTAAAATAAACATGATAGATAATAGAAACGTAGAATCAACTTTTATTTTTTTTCATATTTCACATCTTCTTTATTCATTCACCTATTGGTAGACATTTAGGTTGCTTCTATATCTTGATCTTGTAAATAATGCTGCTATGAACATTGAGGTGCATATATCTTTTCAAATTAGTGTTTTCATTTTCTTTGGACTATATACCCAGGAGTAGAATTGCTGGATCATATCGTACTTCTATTTGCAGGGGGTTGGAGGGCGGGTAGGGAACCTTTATATTATTTACCACAGCAACTGTACCAATTTATATTCTCACCAACATTATATTAGAGTTCCCTGTTGTCCACATCTTTGCCAACATTTATTATTTGCTGTCTTTTTGACAATAGCAATTTTGACGGTGTGCTGTGATAACTCATTGTAGTTTGGACTTGCATTTCCCTGATGATCAGTGATGTTGAGTATCTTTTCATGTGTCTGTTGGCCATCTGTATGTCTTCTTTGGAAAAATATCTGTTCAGGTCTTCTACCCATTCCTTAACAAGGTTGTTTTTTTCATATGAGTTGTATGAGTTCTTTTTTTTTTTTTTTTCATTTATTGTTATTAGTTGGAGGCTAATTACTTTACAATATTGTAGTGGGTTTTGTCATACATTAACATGAATCAGCCATGGATTTACATGTGTTCCCCATCCCAATCCCCCCTCCCACCTCCCTCCCCACCCGATCCCTCTGGGTCTTCCCAGTGCACCAGGTCCGAGCACTTGTCTCATGCATCCAACCTGGGCTGGTAATCTGTTTCACCCTAGATAAGATACATGTTTCGATGCTGTTCTCTTGAAACATACCACCCTCGCCTTCTCCCACAGAGTCCAAAAGTCTGTTCTGTACATCTGTGTCTCTTTTTCTGTTTTGCATATAGGGTTATTGTTACATCTTTCTAAATTCCATATATATGTGTTAGTATACTGTATTGGGCTTTATCTTTCTGGCTTACTTCGCTCTGTATAATGGGCTCCAGTTTCATCCATCTCATTAGAACTGATTCAAATGAATTCTTTTTCATGGCTGAGTAATATTCCATGGTGTATATGTACCACAGCTTCCTTGTCCATTCGTCTGCTGATGGGCATCTAGGTTGCTTCCATGTCCTGGCTATTATAATCAGTGCTGTGATGAACATTGGGGTGCACGTGTCTCTTTCAGTTCTGGTTTCCTCGGTGTGTATGCCCAGAACTGGGATTGCTGGGTCATATGGCAGTTCTATTTCCAGTTTTTTAAGAAATCTCCACACTGTTCTCCATAGCGGCTGTACTAGTTTGCATTCCCACCAACAGTGTAAGAGGGTTCCCTTTTCTCCACACCCTCTCCAGCATTTATTGCTTGTAGACTTTTGGATAGCAGCCATCCTGACTGGCGTGTAATGGTACCTCATTGTGGTTTTGATTTGCATTTCTCTGATAATGAGTGATGTTGAGCATCTTTTCATGTGTTTGTTAGCCATCTGTATGTCTTCCTTGGAGAAATGTCTGTTTAGAGAACCAACTTTTAAAAGAATAACCCAGAGGGCTTTCCTTGTGGTCCAGTGGTTAGGACCCTGTGCTTCAAATACAAGGGGCCCAGTTCAATCCCTGGTCAGGGAAGTAGATGCACGTGCCACAACTAAGAGTTTGCATACCATAACTAAAGATTTCACACGCTGTGACAAAGATCAAATATACCACATGCTACAACTAATACCTGGGACAGCCAAATAAATAAATACTTTTTAAAAGAGTAACCCAGAAATAAATGAAGGTACAAAACAAGAGAGCAGATGAGAGAAAGAAAGAAATGTTTCAGGAGAGGAGCCCTTAAAAGTGAGTTTAAAAGGAGCAGGATGGATGGGGAAAGTGTGGGGGGGGCGGTTAGGAGGGAGGAGGGAAGACAAAAATGTAAAGCAAAAGGATGAAAGGCAGCAAGTAAAGGACTAAGAGAATTAAATCAGAAAAACAAAGAAAAAGAAGGTAAGTGGTTAAAGGATGGGACAGTAAGGGAAAAGTAAAATAAAAAGAGGGAATGTGATCACATAAGAGGCTTGAAAAGAAAGAGCAAGTAAAAAATTCAAGTACAATTTGGGGAAGAGGGCTGTTTTTTTTTTTTCCTTTTATTTTTTATTTTTATTTTTTCCATTTATTTTTATTAGTTGGAGGCTAATTACTTTACATCATTGCAGTGGTTTCTGTCATAAAGAGGGCTGTTTAAAAAGAAGACTTCCAAGGGGGCTTTCCTAGTGGCTTCAGTTCAGTTCGGTCACTCAGTCGTGTCCGACTCTTTGGGACCCCATGGACTGCAGCACGCCAGGCCTCCCTGTCCATCACCAACTCCTGGAGTTTACTCAAACTCATGTCCATTGAGCCGGTGATGTCATCCAACCATCTTATTGTCTGTCGTCCCCTTCTTCTCCCGCCTTCAATCTTTCCCAGCATCAGGGTTTTTAGCAGTGAGTCAGTTCTTTGCATCAGGTGGCCAAAGTATTGGAGTTTCAGCTTAAACATCAGTCCTTCCAATGAATATTCAGGACTGATTTCCTTTAGGATGGACTGGTTGGATCTCCTTGCAGTCCAAGGGACTCTCAAGAGTCTTCTCCAACACCACAGTTCAAAAGCATCAATTCTTTGGCACTCAGTTTTCTTTATAGTCCAACTCTCACATCCATACATGACTACTGGAAAAACCATAGTTTTGACTAGACGGACCTTTGTTGGCAAAGTAATGTCTCTGCTTTTTAATATGCTGTCTAGGTTGGTCATAACTTTTCTTCCAAGGAGCAAGTGTCTTTTAATTTCATGGCTACAGTCACCATCTGCAGTGATTTTGGAGCCCCCCCAAAATAAAGTCTGTCACTGTTTCCACTGTTTCCCCATCTATTTGCCATGAAGTGATGGGACCAGATGCCATGATCTTAGTTTTCTGAATGTTGACTTTTAAGCCAACTTTTTCACTCTCCTCTTTCACTTTCATCAAGAGGCTCTTTAGTTCTTCTTCACTTTCTGCCATAAGGGTGGTGTCATCTGCATATCTGAGGTTATTGATATTTCTCCCAGCAGTCTTGATTCCAGCTTGTGCTTCATCCAGCCCAGTGTTTCTCATGATGTACTTTGCATATAAGTTAAATAAGCAGGGTGACAATATACAACTTTGACGTACTCCTTTTCCTATTTGGAACCAGTCTGTTGTTCTATGTCCAGTTCTAACTGTTGCTTCCTGACCTGCATACAGATTTCTCAGGAGGCAGGTCAGGTGGTCTGGTATTCCCATCTCTTTAAGAATGTTCCACAGTTTATTGTGATCCACACAGTCAAAGGCTTTGGCATAGTCAATAAAGCAGAAATAGATGTTTTTCTGGAACTCTCTTGCTTTTTCGATGATCCAGCGGATGTTGGCAATTTGATCTCTGGTTCCTCTGCCTTTTCTAAATCCAGCTTGAACATCTGGAAGTTCATGGTTCACATACTGTTGAAGCCTGGCTTGGAGAATTTTGAGCATTACTTTGCTAGCGTGTGAGATGAGTGCAGTTGTGCAGTAGTTTGAGCATTCTTTGGCATTGCCTTTCTTTGGGATTGGAATGAAAACTGACCTGTTTCCAGTCCTGTGGCCACTGTTGGGTTTTCCAAATTGGCTGGCATACTGAGTGCAGCACTTCCATAGCATCATCTCGTAGGATTTGAAATGGCTCAGCTGGAATTGCATCACCTCCACTAGCTTTTTTCATAGTGATGCTTCCTAAGGCCCACTTGACTTCACACTCCAGGATGTCTGGCTCTAGGTGAGTGATCATACCATCGTGGTTATCTGAGTCATGAAGATCTTTTTTGTATAGTTCTGTGTATTCTTGCCACCTCTTCTTAATATCTTCTGCTTCTGTTAGGTCCATACCATTTCTGTCCTTTATTGAGCCCATCTTTGCATGAAATGTTCTCTTGGTATCTCTAATTTTCTTGAAGAGATCTCTAGTCTTTCCCATTCTGTTGTTTCTTCTATTTCTTTGCATTGATCACTGAGGAAGGCTTTCTTATCTCTCCTTGCTATTCTTTGGAACTCTGCATTCAAATGGGTGTATCTTTCCCTTCCTCCTTTTCTTTTGGCTTCTCTTCTTTTCACAGCTATTTCACAGCTATTTGTAAGGCCTCCTCAGACAGCCATTTTGCTTTTTTGCATTCTTTTTCTGGGGGATGGTCTTGATCCCTGTCTCCTCTACAATGTCATGAACGTCTGTCCATAGTTCATCAGGCTGTCTGTCTATCAGATCTAGTCCCTTAAATGTATTTCTCTCTTCCACTGTATAATCGTAAGTGATTTGATTTATGTTATACCTGAATGGTCTAGTGGTTTTCTCTAGTATCTTCAATTTAAGTCTGAATTTGGCAATAAGGAGTTCATGATCTGAGCCACAGTGCAAAAAGAATAGAAGGAACTTTGGGGGTGAAAAAGAGAAGAAACAACAGTTTTTTAAGTGAAGCCAGTAAGAAAGTCAAGTAAAATTTTATGTGGTGTTTTTCTGAGGTACAGCTAAAGTGTAAAAACCAATAAAAATACATGTAAATCCATGGCTAATTCATGTCAATGTATGACAAAAACCAACTACAATATTGTAAAGTAATTAGCCTCCAACTAATAAAAATAAATGAAAAAAAAAACAATAAAAAATACAGTAAAATGAAGAGAGATGACTTGATACCTAGGTAAACACATAGCTATGGGTAGGACTGTAAAAAGAAGCCAGTAAAAAAGACAATACAGAAAAGAAAAGAGAGAAGAAGTAAAGAAGAGTGTCTAAAGAGTGGAGACACTGAGAGGAGAAGGAAGGAAGAGGAGTGGAGAGGCTGCTGTGACAGAGGGAACAGGCTGTTAGCGGGAGAAAGATAAGGAGAAAAGTAATGAAGGACAAAGGAAAAGAGGGTGGAGGGAAAGTGAGAGGAATATAGGAAGAAAGGGGGAGAGAGAAGCAGTGTGGAAAAGCGAAGAGGAAGGAGAGGGAAGGAGGGAGAAAAAGGGCTTGCAGGCCAGCAGGCAAAGAAGACAGAAAAGCCAGAGAGAGTGAGAGAAAGTCATCAAGAGACTAGAGAAGGGGGAGGGAGGCAAGGAAGACAGGAAAAGAGAAGAGAGACACAGTGAAAGAAGGGAGCAACAGATACACAGGAAAGAAGGCGTGGAGGGAGAGAGGAGGGAAGGGGGGAAGGAAAGGGGGGGAGGAAAGGATGGAAAATGGAAGGAAAAAGGGGACGACAGACAATAAGATGGTTGATAGAAAGACAGAATGGTGGAAATCACTGCCACAAAACAGAATATAGAAAAAAGAATGAAAAAAAAAATGAAGACAGCCTAAGAGACCTCTGGGACAACATTAAACACACCAACATTCACATTATAGGGGTCCCAGAAGAAGAGAGAGAGAAAGGACCTGAGAAAATATTTGAAGAGATAATAGCTGAAAACTTCCCTAACATGGGAAAGGAAATAGTCAACCAAGTCCAGGAAACACAGAGTCCCAGACAGGATAAACCCAAGGAGGAACACACCAAGACACATAGTAATCAAACTGACAAAAATTAAAGACAAAGATAAATATTAAAAGCAACAAGGAGAAAAACAACAAATAACATACAAGGGAACTCCCATAAGGTTATCAGCTGATTTCTCAACAGAAACTCTACAAGCCAGAAGGGAATGGCATGATATATTTAAAGTGATGAAAGGGAAGAACCTACAACCAAGAATACTCTACCCAGCAAGACTCTCCTTCAGATTTGATGGAGAAATCAAAAGCTTTCCAGACAAGCAAAAGTTAAGAGAATTCAGCACCACCAAACCAGCTTTACAACAAATGCTAAAGGAACTTCTCTAGGCAGGAAACACAAGAAGGAAAAGACCTACACAAAATAAACCCCAAACAATTAAGAAAATGGTAATGGTATCATATATACTGATAATTACCTTAAATGTAAATGGATTAAATGCACCAACCAAAAGACATAGACTGGCTGGGTGGATGAAAACATGTGCATGTATGCACTTCCACTTACCATATCACTCTACTTAACCCCCAAAATTGTATGTAATTATTTTATATTGTTAGGTTAATCATGTTTCCATTATGGCTTGCAATTGTAATTATCTTTTTTAAATTTTTTTTTATGGAGGTGAGTTTTTTTTCCCATTTATTTTTATTAGTTGGAGGCTAATCTTTTATTTTTTATCTGACTATTGATTGTGAAAACTGATAAACACCTTTTACTATTGTGATTATGTAACTATTATTCACTTAATACCATTGTATCATGATTGGTCAACAGAAAATAATAGAATTCTATATCACTAAAACTACCATTTAATAGAAAAACTTGTAATCACTTTTTAAAATCCAGATGCATATCAGAATTATCTTGGAATTTTTTGAAAAATACAAATGCCCAGGTATTGCTTTTTTTCTCCAAAGCTCCAGATGTGTTTCTAATGAGCAGCCATGTTTAAAAACAACTGGACTATATGATGATCTTTTACTTTTATCTAGTTTGTTTCACTTTTTCTATTTCATATTCAGTGCTCCCATTTCATTTAGTTTATGTTTTCCAATTTCTTCTTTCTTTTTTTTTTCTTTTGATGTTCTTTCTCAAGCCTTTATCAAGTGTAGTAGAAAAGCTTTTGTATACATATATAGAGAGATATATAGCATGGGTAATATATATATATATATTTTAGAAAGTTTATGAATTTTTGCCTAGCTAAAAATTTATGACATTTATGGCATTCTACTTACTATGAATAGAATGCTAGATTTCTAATTTATATTCACTCAAAACTTTGATATAGTTCCATGTATTTTGGCATCTAGTATTACTGCTAAAAGTCTAGAAAGCTATTATCTTAGTGATTTTTTAAAAAAAATTTGAATGAGGCTTGAAACTTCTAATCCAATTCTGAGAATATAAAGAAACACTATGTTGTAAAAGAGAAAAAAACCCAGAAAATCAACATGTGATACAGTTACTAAATATAGACTTTGTTCAAATTTCACACACAATAAAAGAGTGAATATATGTATAACTGATTCACTCTGCTGTGCAGCTGACACTGACACAACATTGTAAACCAACCCTACTCCAACACATACAAATTTTTAAAGGGATGAGGCTAGGAAAAAATATTAAATAAAAAACAAAATGTGAGTGAGAGACACTGAGGAGATTAAAAAGAGATGCTGATAAAATTAAATATAATTGAAGGCATGGAGAGAGAGAGATCTGAAAGAAATCAGTTTAAAATGGTAAAATAATGATTGATGACTATCAGATGACAGGTTGATAGATAGATATTCATAAAGGAGAAAGCAGTAGTAAGACAGGACAAAGAATACGGAAAATGAGAGAGAAGAAAAGAAAGTTTTTTCCAAAGGAGATGTTAAAAGAAGAAAGGAAGAATCGATTTATAGATAAAGGATGAGTCAGGGGAAAGAATGGCATATAGAAGGAGAAGGAATGTAAGAGTGTGATGGAGGATCAATAGGAAAACCAAGTACCACTGTGTGATGTGCAGATAGATAAAAGTAGAAGGCAATAAACTTAACATAAAGCTAAATGATTGATACCTATGAGGATAGCCAGCTAGATAGGTAGGAAATTTAGGTAGAAGGAAGTTTTTACAGGAGAAGGCAATTGTAAGGACAAGAATGTATAAAGAAAGAGAGAGGAAAGGAAAGAGAAAAGTTTTAAGAGCAGTAATAGAAGAAGGGAGCAGGGAGGAAGGAAAGGGGAAGGAGGAAAAACAAATGAAGGAAGACGAGGGAGGAAGGGTGGTAGGGTGGATGATGAAAGGAGGTAGGAGGAAGGAATAAAGACGTGAGGAAAGGAAGGAGGGACAGGAAGGAAAGAGAGAGGAGGGACTTCCCTAGTGGTCCAGTGGCTAAGACTCCGAGCTCCCAATGCAGGGGGCCTGGGTTCCATCCGTCTGGGTAGGTAGAACCTTAAAAGAACAATCCAGTACAGACAGTATAAAGAAAGGAGAGAGGAATGGGGCGTCGGGCAGGGAGAAAGAGAAGTTTAAGAAGAAGCCAGTATAAAAGCTTAAGAAGGAAGAAGAGGGACTTCCCTGTGGTCCAATGGCTAAGACTCTGCACTCCCAACGCAGGGGGCCTGGGTTTGATCCCTGGTCAGGGAACTAGATCCCACATACCATAACTAAGACCCAACCAAATACACAAATATTTTAATGATAATAATAAATTTCACTTTAAAGAGAATAGTGATGAAAAGAAAAATCTTTAAAAATAGGAGACAATGCAAAAAGAATGGAAGAAGAGGACAATGAATGAAGCAGAGCTAGAAGGGACAGAAAAAAGCTTTTAAAGAAGGACAAAAAGAAGAGGCAAGATAGAAAGGAGGAAGTGGGAGGAAAGACAAGTCTAAAATGATGAGTCTGTAGAAAGTGTAAAATATAAAAGAAATGAAACAGAGTGTGAAGGGCTTGAAAAGGACACATTAATAAGAAAATTAAGCACAATTGTGGACAGTGGGGAAAGTAATCTAAAAAGAAGCCAGTTAAAATATTTCAGTGATATAAGATTCATAGATGAATTGACAGGAGGGTAGGTTGATAAGTAGGAAAGTAAAATATAAATAGATAGAACCATAGATAGGTGATTGATAGATGATCGATGGTTAGATGGATAGATAGGTCTTATTTTTAAAAAGAGAACCGAGTTTTTAAAAGTCAGTGCATAAAAGATAGAAAAAGAGAAAGGGAAAGAAGTTAAAAAATATTTTTCAAAGGGGCCAGTACATAGAGAATAAAAGAAAAAGGGAAGATGGGCAGGACAGGATAGGATAGGGTAAAATAGGAAAGAGAAACAGGAACGCAGGGAGGCTGCATGCAGACAGGCACAGAGAAGAGAGAAATACAGAAGGAACAAGAAAATGAACAGAAATAGAATAACAGAAGGAAAGAACGAAGGAAGAAAGGAAGACAGATGACAGCAAAAAAGAGGAGAGGTTTCAAATGGAATAAATTATAAGAAAACGCCAAATAGAGACAAATATGAGAATGAGAGACAGAAAGGAAAGAAAAAGGAAGAATGTCTCACAGGCCAAAAAGTCTTAAAAGTAGGAGCCAATTTAAGAGTGAGTGACAGCTGGATATAGAGTCAGCCAGCTAGGTAGGTAGATAGGTAGAAAGAACAGGTTTGTAAAGGAGAAAGCAGTAGTAAAGATAATAGCAAAATGTATAAAGAAAGGGAGAAGGAAGCAAAGAAAATGTTTTGAGAAAGAAGTAGTATAAACAAAGCAAAAGAAGAATGGAAGGAAGGAGGAAGGGAAGAAAAAAGGAAATGGGAGAGAGAAGGGGGAGGGAAGAGGAAGGAGACAGGAATGGACAGAAGGAGAGAAAAGCAAATGAAAGGATGAGAGAGAGAGCGTGGGTAGATGCATGGAGAAAGGAAAGGAGGAGGCAGGGGGAAGGAAGAAAGATAGGAGGAAAGGGTGAAGGGGCAGTGGACAGCAAGCAGGGAGGAAGGAATGAAGTGAAGGAGGGGAGGGGAAGACATGCATGCAGGCAGGGAAAGAAAAGAGAAAGACAGAGACCATGAAAGAAATGGAGTGAGGAAAAGACAAAGAAAGAGGAGAAAGTGAGAGGAGGCAGGAAGGAGGAAAGAAGAAAGGGAGGATGTAGGGAGCAAGGAGAGAAAGCTCTAAAAAAGAGGAACTCAGTTAAAAACAAATAAATAAAGATGCATGGAGAACAGCTAGGTAGTTTGGTAGGTTGATGGACAGATGGGTAAGTAGACAGGATTTTACATGGAAGATCTAGTTTTTAAAAGTCAATATTAAAAAGATAAGAAGAGAAACAGGTTTAAAAGAGGAAACCCAAAAAATGAATATAAGAGGAAGAGAGGGGGAAGGAAGGAAAGGAAGAAGGAGGTCAGGAAGGCAGGAAGTAGGGGAGATAGGGAGGGAAGGAGGAAGGCAGGCAGGAAATAAGTTTACAAAAGATGGGACTTCCCTGGTGGCTCAGTGGATAAGAATCCACCTGCCAATGCAGGGGACACAGGTTTGATCCCTGGTCCAGGAAGATCCCACATGCCCTGGAGCAACCAAGCCCATGTGCCACAACTACTGAGCCCACACTCTGGAGCCTGTGAGCCGCAACTACCGAGCCTGTGTGCTGCAGTTACTGAAGCTCTCGTGCCCTAGAGTCTGGCTCTGCGATGAGAAGCCTGCCCACCGCAACTAGAGAGTAGGCCATGTTTGCTGCAACTAGAGAAAGCCTGCAAGCAGCAACAAAGACCCAGCACAACCAAAAATAAATAAAAATGTAAAAATAAAGGATGAGTCAGTAGGGAAGACAGCTAAAGAAGGGAAGAGAATGTAAGAGTGAAAATGTAGGAACCATTTTGCTACAAAAAACCTAAAACAGTTGTGTGGCAGGGGACAGATTGTAAAAGTAGGAGTCAGGAAAGCAAAGACAAAAATAAAGACAAAGATAAATGGTTGAGAGCTGAATAGGTAGGTAGGCAGTTATACAGATGATAGGTAAGTAGGTAGGTAGGTATATCATTTTAAAAGTGGAAGCCAGTTAGGAGGAATGCATGAAAAAGAGAATGAGAGAGTTAGATCAGGAAGGAAAAAATAAAAGGGGAGGCAGCAGAGAGTAAAAGGAGGATGGGAGGAAGGAAGACAGGAGGGTGGGAAGGGTAAAGATAAAGAAGGAAGGAAGGAAGATAGGAAGAAAGGATGATGGAACAGAAGTAGGAAATAATGAAGAAAGAAAAGAGGTTTATAAATTATGAGTCAGTAGAGGAAAGTGAGAAAAAGCAGAAAAAGACAATGTGAGAATGAGGGGGAGAATGAATAAAGCCAAGTATAATTGTGTGTGATGGAGGGAGATGGGTTTAAAAAGTAGAAGTCAGTTTTTTAAAAAAGAGAATACAATATAGATGGATAGATGGCTAGGTAGGTAGAGGGACAGGTAGGTATGGCAGATAGGTAGGTAGATGATAGGTAGAAACATACATACATACATGCATGCATGCATACATACACACATAGAACTGATTTGGAAAAGGAGAAACCAGTGAAAAGTCAACATGTGAAAGGTAGAGAGTTGGAAAGAGAAGAAATGAAATTAAAAGTGGATCGCTAAATAGTAAAAAGAACCAGATAAAAAGAAGTTTTAAGGGAAAGCAGAAAAGACTTCACTTTTTAAAAAATGAGCAAGAGAATGGGTTCAAGAGAACTTTTAAAAAGGACCAGTCAGTAAACACAATGAGAGGGAAGAAAGAACGAAAAGTTCATGAAGGAAGAGTCAGTAACAAAAGCTCACGGTTCAGTTCAGTGAGATGAGGCTGTAACCTTCTGCCTCTGAGACAGTACATCACTTTAGCAGCCAGCTTTCTCCCTCCATCTTCAACTGTTAACTTCCCCTTCCAGTAGGAAGAAAGTTTCAGGTAGGCACCTTAAACAGTGCCCACCTCAAATGCTTTTTGAAAAAGAAAACATAAAAGAACTTGATGTTCACAGTATTACAGAGGTGACAGGAGAATGAAGATGTCTATTTCACATGTGAAATTGACATATCACTGTAACAAAGCCATCATGTTCTACCACGTCAACACCAAGGAATACACATAACTCTAATGAAAACCCAATTAGCACACATATAGTTTAGAATCCTTTTGTCTATTTCTGAATGATTAGAAACAGGAACAGCAGTCATCTTTTTCACAAATCAGGTATATATATATATATATATATACATATATATATATATATGTATATATATATATATATATATATATATATATATATATATATATATGTAACTATTGGCATGTTGCACTGGATAATTGGTTATTATGGGGACCATCCCGTGCATTGTAGTATGTGTAGCATCATATGTGGCCCCTATCCACTAGATGTCAGGAGAAATCCCCCTCTCTGATTTGTAACAACCAAAAATGTCTCCAGACATGTCCCAATTCCATTGTCCTCTGGGGTACAAATTTGCCTCCCCCTGAGACCTAGTATGTACCCTCTCCAGTTTCCCCCCATATACAGATTAGGATATGGTTCTCCCCCTAGTGGGCATAAAAGGATAAATAGAATCTATCTTGAATAACTTTGTCATCACCTCTATTTTTTTTTTTAAGCTGCTTATCCAAAGATCAAGAAAATGAGTGTCACTGCCAGTCACCAGAAGTCACACAAAGGACAAAAAAGTAATTGAAATAATTAGAAATACTAAAATAGTCAGTTGTGCTTCTTTCCCAAAGGTGTTGTCTGGGGCAAGAGGTGTGGTTATGTTTTTACTCCTCTAAGTGTCAGCAGTATGGGCATCACTGAGGCACTTATTATAAAAGCACAGTCTTAGGTACTGCCCCAGTACTGAATCAGAACCTGCGTTTTCACAAGACCCCAGTACATGACATGCACACTGACTTTTGGGGGACACTGGCTTCCACAGCCCCATGGAGGCAGAATAAAGTAAGGGTGCTTGGATGACTATTTGTCCTCCGCCTCCTCTGGTCTTCAGAGACATGCCCTTATCTCCACTGAGATAGTGCTTGGCCTGTCATCATTCACAGTTAAATTGGCTATCACTGCAATGACTCATGGTCTGGTCTCGCTGGGCTCACTAGAACCCTCTGGATTTCCCACTCCAGCCGAGTCCTGCCTGCCTGCTCCATGACACTCTGGGAGGAGCCTTCTTACCCCCAGCCCAGTGACTCCTCTTGACGAGCTTCCCAGCTGGACCCTCAACCCTTTCTCAGCCATGTGTATACCACATGGGAACCAAGAATGGCTTAAGAAAGCAAAACTTCAGTCTGTATGCAACATTCTTATTAAAAAAATATCTGAAACAAAAAAAAGGAAGCAAAACCTCAAGGGGAAGTAGGGAGAAGTTGGTCAAACGGTACACATTTTCAGCTGTAAGATGAATAAGGTCTGAGGATCTTATGTATAACATGGTAACTATAGTTGAATAACACTGTATTGTATAATTGAAATTTGCTAAGAACAACAACATGATAAATATGTGAGGTGATGGATGTGTTAATTAACTAAATGGGGGAGAGAAATCCTTTCACGGTATACATATATATCAAATCACCACGATGTACACTTTAGCTATCTTACAATTTTATGTGTCCATTATATAAGTCAGTAAAGCTGAAATGTTTTAAAACTGAAAGAAAAAGAAAGCAAAACCTCAGCGAGAGCCTTGCTCTGCCTGACCACACTGTATTACAAAGTTTGGAGTCCATGACCCGGTGAGGAGGAAGTCGGAGTAGGGGTAGCCAAGGAAATCTCTTTCTAGAGTCTTAAACAGAAAGCTGAGCAATAGTTCTTTTCTCTCCATTAACCTCAGTTATCAGAAGCACCAAGGCCCAAAGTAAGTAAAATGTGAAGCCCTGTCTGATTTCTTTGGTCTCCACTCACTTTCACACCTTCCCATTTTACCACCACCTCTGAGATGCTAAAGGAGTGGACATTTTCCCCCTAACTTTCCTAAAGTTATATCCTTTTTCTTCCTGAGCCCAGATAACTCTTACTTGGTAAGCTAAGGGTATCTCCAGGACACTATGAAGAATTTTCTCAACTAAGTATTCCAGGATGTTTCTACACAAAAAGGAAGATAAAATTTAAGGAAATTCTTGAGACAACTGCATGGCTTGCAAGGCATAATGTCTTGGTTGTGTCATCATTTTGGGGGATGACAGATACTGAATATTACCTGGATGTTCATCATGGCATTTGTCCTGTTAGAAATTCTAACCTCTCCTTCCTTCCCTAGCTCCACCCCCAGTAAGTTAAAGCCTATGAAAGATGAGGGTAGAGATCTTGTACTTAGAGAATCAAAAATGAAAAAGTAATATAAAATTTAAAAAATAGCCCTGTTGCATAATGGCTGTTTCTCACTTCTCAAGCCCCAAAAGTGAGTACAACAAAAGGCGGTCTCCAGACCTACATCTAGAAGGCATGATCACTGTAAAAAAAAGTGTAAAATATAGAAAAACATGTAATATATGTAATGTGACAACGAAATAAACTTGGGCAAAAGCCACGAACAAACATTTTACCTAAGATACACAGATGGCAAATAAGCACACAAAACACTGTTTAATATCATTAGTTTCTAGGGAAATAAAATTAAACCACAATGAGATACCACTACACACCCACTAGAATGTCTAGTCGAATTTAAGTAACTGACCATACCAAGTATTTGCAAGGACTTGAAGCAACTAGAACTGTCTGACATTGCAGATGGGAATGTAAAATGGTACAACCACTGTGGAAAACATTTTGGCAGCTCAAGTTAAACTACATCTGCCATGTGATTCAGTCATTTCACTCCTAGGTAGGTGCCCACAAGATATGAAAATGTATGTTCAGATAAAGACTTGTACATCAGTGTCCATAGCAGCATTATAGTCAAATTGGAGACAACCTAAATGCCCTTCAGCAGGCAAATGGATAAACTAGTGTATCCATACCATGGGATACTACTCAGAAATAAAAAGGAATAAAGTGTTAATACAGGCAACAATATTGATGAATATCAAAATATGCTGAATGAAGGAAGCCAGATCACCACCCTCCCCTGACAAAAAAAGGGTGGTACAACCCCTGTTTGATTCCATTTATAGCAAACCCTAGAGAATGCAAACTAATTTATAGTGAAGCAGATCAGTGATTGCCTGGGAGATAAGAGTAGAGAGAGGGATGAACTATAAGGGGACACAAGGAAACTTTTGGGGATGATGTAAATGTTTACCTTGATTGTGGTGATGGTTTCAAGGGTTTATATATATATGTATATATATGCCAAAGCTAAGTGGTACATTTAAAATATGTTCAGTTTATTGTACTTCAGTTACAGTTCACTCAAGTTTAAAAATTAAATGATTTCTCTTTCATTTGCCTATAGGACCATCCCAGCATTTGTATAGTTCTCTAAAGACTCCTGAAAGAAGATCAACCTCGTTGCATTCTCCACATGATGTACAGAGTAACACAACAGAACAGAAGGTAGAAAGCTGTATGTCTCAGGCGCTTTGTATTGGCCACTCATTTATCTGGTTAATTTTTCTTCCTAGGGGATATCCCCATTCACTGGGCATGGTACTGACTGGCTAGAAATAATGGAGTTCTACACAGATCTGAACTGTCTTCCTGGTAGAGAAGGTTCTGAGTCAGCTTCATGCTAAATGTACCATGTAGTTGAGCAGAAACTAACAAATATTTGATGATGATAACGATGATGATGACGATAGCTAATGTTTATTGACAACCTGCTGTGGGCCAGGTCCTAGTAGAAGGTAGGGGAAGGTAGAAGGAAGGGAAAAGGGGGAAAGTAGGTGACATAGGATACAAGATAGAAAAGACATCACTGCTCTTGGGGATGCACTGTCCAGGGATCAGACACAGAAACAAAAGTCCTTACAGTCAAATGAGAGGAGACTTTCGTTTTGTATAAAATATGAAGCACAGAAAATGTGGAGAAATAGCCCTGCCTAGAGAAATCTAAAAAAAGCTTTATAAAAGGAGGGCTTCATTGAATAAGGTCTTGAAACATGAGTGGGACATTTTCAGATGAGTAGATGTGAGGATGTAGTGAGGCAGTATTGCAGACAGGCTTACAGTGTTAAGTAAAAGCATGAAAGTTCAAGCCAGCAAAACCAGAGCAGTGGAACAGAAGAGACTGAAATGGTAGGTTGAAGCCAGAGCTTTGTATCCCTTGCTGAAGTATGAATTTATTCTCTCAGTAGTAGAAAAACATTGCCGGTTTTTGAGTAGGATGTGAGTAAGAATGATTTGGGTTTTAAAAGATACTCTCGTTGCAGTGTGAGATAGCTACACAGAGATTAGAGGCAGGATAGTTATGAGTCTACCGGGATAGTCCAGATAAAAATGATAAAGGCCTGAACTAAGGCTGTGACAATGAAGGTGAACCAGAGGCCACAGATTTAAGATATTTCAGAGTCAGAGTATTTCAGGATTTGGTGACTCAACAGATGTGTGGACCCAGACAAAAGGAGATGACAATGATGGTGATGATTTAATTTTTGTGTGCAGGTTTTGTATGCTCTCATAGTGCTGAGGCCTACTTCTATCTCAGAACTCATTATCCTCCATCATATCTGTCTATCTTTTCTACTGGGTGATAAACTTCTTGAGGTCAGGAATTATGTATCTTAGTTCCAGGCAGTGTACTCCATAAACATGAGACTGGATTAAACTGGCCTTATCTGAAATAAACAGAACAACTCTATGCTTTCTGGAATGGAGCACTGGATTATTATTATTGGTTATAGGATTATTATACCTATAACCAAAATGTGGAAGACAGACAAGTAGCAAGTTTGAAAAGATAGGAAAAGATAGCGTCAGTTCAGTTCAGTCACTCAGTCGTGTCTGACTCTTTGAGACCCCATGAATCGCAGCACGCCAGGCCTCCCTGTCCATCACAAACTCCCAGAGTTTACCCAAACTCATGTCCATCGAGTCAGTGATGCCATCCAGCCATCTCATCCTCTGTCGTCCCCTTCTCCTTCCCCTAATCCCTCCCAGCATCAGGGTCTTTTCCAAGTCAACTCTTCACATGAGGTGGCCAAAGTATTAGAGTTTCAGCTTCAGCATCAGTCCTTCCAATGAATACCCAGGACTGATCTCCTTTAGGATGGACTGGTTGGATCTCCTTGCAGTCCAAGGGACTCTCAAGAGTCTTCTCCAACACCACAGTTCAAAAGCATCAATTTTTCAGTGCTCAGCTTTCTTCACAGTCCAACTCTCACATCCATATATGACCACTGGAAATAACCATAGCCTTGACTAGATGGACCTTTGTTGGCAAAGTAATGTCTCTGCTTTTTAATATGCTATCTAGGTTGGTCATAACTTTCCTTCCAAGGAGTAAGTGTCTTTTAATTTCATGGCTGCAATCACCATCTGCAGTGATTTTGGAGCCCAGAAAAATAAAGTCTGACACTGTTTCCACTGTTTCCCTATCTATTTCCCATGAAGTGATGGGACCAGACACCATGATCTTAGTTTTCTGAATGTTGAGCTTTAAGCCAACTTTTTCACTCTCCTCTTTCACTTTCATCAAGAGGCTTTTTAGTTCCTCTTCACTTTCTGCCATAAGGGTGGTGTCATCTGCATATCTGAGGTTATTGATATTTCTCCCGGCAATCTTGATTCCAGCTTGTGCTTCTTCCAGCCCAGCGTTTCTCATGGTGTACTCTGCATAGAAGTTAAATAAGCAGGGTGACAATATACAGCCTTGACGTACTCCTTTTCCTATTTGGAACCAGTCTGTTGTTCCATGTCCAGTTCTAACTCTTGCTTCTTGACCTGCATATAGGTTTCTCAAGAGGCAGGTCAGGTGGTCTGGTATTCCCATCTCTTTCAGAATTTTCTACAGTTTATTGTGATCCACACAGTCAAAGGCTTTGTACCTGGGTACAATATAAGCTTTATTTTAAACTAGTTAAAGTGAGGTATCTGTAAAAGATATCCAGTAAGAGGTTAATAATGTGTATTAGCATTGAGACCAGCACCTAGTAGAGAGGTAGAGATGAGGGGAAGGGGGAGATAAGATATTGTATTATTCTGATTGCTTTAGAATCAGCAAAAGTGTCTTTTAGAAGAATAATTACTAATTAATTTTTTTCTTGAATGTTAAACCATACAGAAAGATAGAGAAACAATTAGGACATCATATCCTTCAAATGATGGAGGTAAGAAAATGAACAGTATTTGTAATTGCTCTGATATCTTTTGGTTAAATAATTCATTTTGTCATATAGTCTTCCAAGTTGTGCTTTTTCCCCTGATTATAAGATACATGATTAATTTGATAAAGGAAGATAGAAGAATTATTCATGGTGGTAAATATAAGCATCACCTTTTTAAGTGATTGCTGGGAGAATAGGCCTTCTGGAATCAACAAGGTGTGAGGAAGTTAGAGTCTCTGCTGCTCCTGCCCCTGTAAGTTCCCAACAACATGGCCATTAGAGAGTCCCAGTGAAGAGAATTCTCCCCAGGAAGGTCTCTTTCACCATCTTTTCTCCCCAGACATGAAAATCCACCCTGTTTCCCATCTCCCAGGGCTGGACTAGGGATTAGCTAAGTCTCTGTTCATCTCCGTAAAAGATTCCCATGCGTACCCTCCACACTTACTAAGAGCTCTGGGACATCTTCACCTGGGCGGCCCATGAGTACCTTAGATCTAACACGTGCAAAACCGAATTCATCCCCAAACCAGCGCTCTGCTCCTCTTAACTTTATTCAGGCACAAAACCTGAGTCATTTTTGACTCTTTGCTATTTGCTCCAGTCTAGTCTGCCTCCTTAAATTCATAACTTTCCCTTCCTTTCCATTCATGCTTCCTGTGCCATTAATCACTGTAATAATTAGTCTCCAATCTCTTTTTCTTGTTGATCTGTCCTACATTTTGCTGTGAATGTAACCTTCCTGAAATACAGCTTTGGACATACAATTCCTCTACCCAAAAGTCCTCTGTGGTTCCCCTTTGCTTACTGAATGAAGTGCAGAACAGTTTGTGCTAGGGCAGGGGAGTGGTGGGAAGTTTAGCTGGCAAAGTAACTTAGAGCCAGTTGTCAGGGATCTCAGGCTTGTCCCTAATGGCAGCAGTGGGCCCCTGGAAGCTGGTAAGCAGGGGACTTCAAACAAAGGCATCTTATACTTGGAGATACTGCCTTAACTTCCATAAATAAATACATTCTTGATTATGGTAATTTTAGACTTTATGGCAGCCCAGCAAGAAGAACTATATGATTTTTTCATATTTAAAGTTACCTCTTCTTTTCCCTAGAAACTACTACACTTCAGAGTCCAGATGTTTCTGCGAAAACACCAGGTGTCTATAGATACTGTCTACAGGATACTTCAAAACAACAGGCAAGTATACTTTTCTTTTGTCCCAGATACACACAGAACCAATGAAGCCTAAAATGAGGATCAAGATTGACATAACACAATTTCATTCATTAAATAACAATTCAGAACAGTCTTATTCCCTGAAATTAACCATCCTATAGTAAGATTTTATTTTAAAAAATTGAAATGCAAATCCACAGTAATAATCCTGTTACTTCAGACTTCCAATGCTTATGGCTATCTGTTGGGTTAGTGTTGCCATACTCTTAAGTGTAGGGAATATCAATAACAACTAGTAAGCTAACAAAAGAAAAATGGTGAGCTTGAGATTTTAAATGTGTTAAATAGATCCAAAATTTGAATAGTTGTCTCAATTCTTAATAGAAATTACCAGAAGCAACGTGAGTGTTCTCACTTAGCTCTTAGGTATGTAGGCTTCTTAAAAGATGAGCTTCAAGTCCATTCACACAGGAAGCAACATATTGGACTTTCATGAATCATTTCTCTTTTCATGCTGATGGGTTGTACAAAAACAGCCTTACTGCCTCATCCTCTCCCCTTTGTAGTCAGTGATCACTCAGTTGATGGTGGGAAATTGACAACAAACATTTAGGGTACAGCCTCTGGTCACATCTGTCATCTCTGTGGGTCACCAATTGGTCATTCACTTTCAGACTCAAACCCACATCCTTGGCTCCATTAGCACTGTATTAAATGACTCACCTGTTCTAAAAAGTTAACAGATTTTCCTATATCCTATGTTAAATGCATAGTAAGTGACAGACTCAATTATATGTAACTCTTCAAATGTAACATGTTAGCCACAATATGCTTTTCTATATAAACAAATATTTATGAAACACCTGCTATGTCCAGGGTACTGTGCTGCTGTATTCTCAGTATCTGAAGAAAGAATCTTAACTACCTTAAGACAGTATATTAGTTGCACATCAGGAGTTAATAACTTTTCTCACTTGCCTCACTATGCATGTATGCTAAGTTGCTTCAGTCATGTCCGAGGACTCTATGCGACCCTATGGACAGCAGCCCACCAGGTTCCTCTGTATAGAGGATTCTCTAGGCAAGAATACTGGAGTGGGTTGCCATTTCCTCCTCCATGCCTCACTATAGAGTCAGAAAAAAAGTATTTTCTGAGTGTAGTATGGATGGCAAACTTAATACTACCAGTACATATGTTACCCCCCAAAATAGACAATAAACAAATTTAGACCATCTGTTTTTTAATGCTTTAAACTAGATTGGACAATATGAGTAAGTCAAATTGTCACAAATACCTAATTTGGTTTGAGAAATAGTATGACCACTTTTATCACAACAAAATCCAGTACTATTTTCCAGCTTATTTCACCCATCCATCAGTGTCAAGAAATGTACTTCTGGTGGCTTCTGTTCAGTTCTCAGGCCTAGGGACAAAAAAAGTCTACTCTGTTGGATTTCTCTTCCTATATGATTACCTAAGCAGGTAGAGCTCTTGTCCAGCTGAGAGAGCCACATCCCACCTATGCAGAAATGCTGCTCTCTGCCTTCCAGCTCTCTCACAGCATTCCCCCTGTACTTAACTTCCTTTAAAACCCACACATATTCTTTTTAGCTATTCAACTGATTACCTTCCATGCTGGTCAGTGCACTTCAGTTAATTAATTTTAGCATACTAGGAATTCTGTAAGCCTTTGAATTATGTAAGTAATGGAAATCAAATAAAACATGTATATTTATGATAAATAGACTTCTAAAATCACTTTATTAAATTTCTGTGAGACATAGGTGGTGTTCAAATTCTTTGAAAACTCCTTTAAGGATTTTTTTTGTTTTCATTTTTCTTGTGGCATGTATAGGTGACACGTGCTGATTTGAATGAGGAAAAGGCCAAGAAATCAAGCTTAAACTATGAGTCAGGTAAACATTATCAACAGCTATTAAGGAAATCCTGCAATCCATTAATACACTCAACTAACATTTACTAAGCTTTTGCTACACGCCATGCACTGTACTAATTATTGAACAAAGTAGAGAAGCCATGGTTCCTACCCTGGATTTTACAGTGTAGTATAGAACAGTCATGCCAGTAATCACAACACAATATAATAAGTGCAATAAAGGAAGTAAATACACAGCCCACTGGAAGCATAGGGGAGACAAGGAAGCTTTTACAGAAGATGCCACAATTGAGCTGAGACATGAAGGATGAGAAAGAATTTTCTAAGCAAACAAATGGAAAGAGAACTTCCAGGAGAAAGGAATACATTTACCAAGATATATACATTAGAGCCTAGTGGGTTTGTGGAAATGCAGATTTTTTTTTTTCAGAATTGTTTTAGCTAAAAGTTCAAGTCAAGAGAATTACAGAAGATGAAGCTTGACTGGTAGATATCGGTTGATCATTAAGATTCTGGTAAGTTGTGCCAGGAGATCTACCTTTTATCCTATTATTGAAGTGCAACTATCGAAGAATATTGACAGGAAGCTAATATGGTCAGAATTTGCCTTTTCTACCCACAGAGATAGAAAATGAACTTCTGGTTACCAAAGGGGAAAGTGGGTTGGGGGGGATGAATAAATTAGGAGTTTGGAATCAACAGGTACACACTACTATATATGAAGTAGATATACAAGGACCTACTGCATAGCGTGGGGAACTATATTCAATATCTTGTAATAACCTATAATGGAAAAGAATCTGAAAAAGGATGTGTGTGTGTGTGTGTGTGTGTGTGTGTGTGTGTATATATATATATATATATATATGAATTACTTTGTTGTACACCTGAAACTAACACAACATTGTAAATTAATTATACTTCAAAAAATGACCCAAAAAAGAAAGAAAGAATTTGCCTTTTCTAAAAAAGGAAAGCAGAATTGGAGGTAAGGAGACTTAAGACAATGAGACAATAAAAATAATAGCATATTGAATACTTACTATGTACCAGGTACTATGCTAAACTGTATTCTCTCATTTAACCCTCTGAACAACAAAACTATTTTACCTACCATTTTACACATGAATAAATTAAGTCTCAGAGTTGTAAATTATCATGCCCAAGATTTCACATAATATGTGGCAAAGCCAAGGTTTTAAAAGCCAGGTCTATCTTACTCAACCAATCCTAACCACAATACCACACTGCCCCTTATTACAATTAAGAGGCTATTATAATAGTCAAAGCTAGAAATGAGTCCTGAACAAAGTCAGTGGCAGTAAAGATGAAGGGCTGGGCACAGATTTGACTCAGACTAAGAAAGTCAAATGGATGAGATCGAGCTACTGACTGAATATGGGAGAAGAATGAATTGAAGACAATGCCCATATTTCTAGTACGGGCAACTTAATGGATTGTGGTGCCACTCAATAGATAGGCAATACAGAAAGATGAACAAGTTTGGAAGACAAATATTTAGTTCAGCTTTGAATATATCGAGTTTGAGCTGCCTGAGGGCATCCAAGTGGGACATCTAAGTGGAGCAGTCAAGGGGGCAGTTATAGATATTGGTCTGGGATTCATGGGAGAAGAAATGAAAGGAACACCTTATGTCAAAACCTAAGAGAAATAATAAAAGCTGTTACCATAGGTTTGATATAAATGCTCTTTTTAAGGTAGATTATAGTTTATTCTCTTTATTCCATCTTTGATCTAAGAGTTATCCTTAAGTATGTTTCTTAATTATCAAAAAATTCATATTTTCAGTCACATTTTAAAGGTTAGATTCAGAGAATGTAGCCTGTAAATATTTGACACATTGAAGTTGTTGACATTTTCTTTGTGGCCAAATATGTGTTTGATATTTTGAAAGTGTTCCGTAGACATACAAAAAATATATATTCTCTATTTAAAGGCTGTAAGGCTCTAAATGAATTTTAAATTCTATTTATTTATTATATTATTCAACTGTTATATGTCTTTACTGATCTTTTGGTCTACTATTTGCTGAATAACAAATCACCCTAAAACCTGGCAGCTTAAAAAAACATTATCTCACAGTTCCTGTGGTTAGGAATACAGAAACAACTTAGCTGGATGGTTTTGATTCAGGGGCTCTCATGAGGTTACAGTCAAGATGTCATCCAGGGCTGCTGCAGTCATCTAAATCTTGATTGGGACTGAAGAAGTCACTTCCAAGGTGGCTTACTCACATGGCTGTTGGCAGGAGCTCTCAGTTCCTCGCCATGCGGGCATCTGCATACATCTCTGAGTATCTTCATGATATGGCATCTGGCTTCTCCCAGAGTGGGTGGTCCAAGAGAGAGGGGCTGAGGCCACACTATATTTTATAGCTTAGTCTCAGCACACTCTCACTTCCACTCATCACTTCCACTCTATTCATTGGAAGCAAGTCTCTAAGTACCACCCACACTCAAGGGGGAAAAGAATTAACCTCCACCACTTGGAGAGAGTATTATCAAAGAATTTGTAGACATATTTAAAAAACACCACAACAGTATCATCTTTACACTTATTTTTTCAGGTTTGTGCACTATTAATTCCAGCTCCTTCCTTTCAAAACTGTATACACTCAAACATACACTCACACACAAAGAAACTTAAGAAAGTACACAGAATTGAAGTAAACTTTGATGCAGATCATTGGAATTCACTGATTATTCAAAATACATGTTATATTTATTGGGAGAAAACTATCTATTCACCTTGACTTTGAACTGACTTTTAATTGGTAACATTACTTTTTATTATTCAAAGTGCTCTGTTTGTCTAAGACTGTTTAGTCATGTATATGTATAACTGATGGCCTTCCTCAATGGCTCAGAGGTAAAGAAACGGCCTGCAATGCAGGAAACACAGGTTCAGTCCTTGAATTGGGAAGATCCCCTGGAGGAGGGCATGGCAACCCACTCCAGTATTCTTGCCTGGAGAATCCCATGGACAGAGGAGCCTGGTCGGGCTACAGTCCATAGGGTTGCACAGAGTTGGACACGACTGAAGTGACTTAGCACACACACAGATGCATAACTGACATACACCATACCAGTATTCCGATGGACATATCCTACATGAAGACTTGCTTTAGTATCATTATCCAGAAATAGTTATTAAAATCCACTTATGGAACTTTGCTAGATGGCATACAAAGCATGTTAGTATTTAAGTGGGAAGAGATTAATGACAGGAAGACTAATGAACAAATATTGAGCCAACACATATGTTAAAGAATTAATTGAACAGACAAATGTTCTTGAGTGCTTACTATATGCCAGGCGCTATAAACTAGTACAATACAGCATAGTAAGTCCTATAACAGAGGGATGTACAGGGCGCTTCAGGAGCTTGACAGAGATCACCTATCTGGGCAGATATAAAGGAAGAAGGAGGTGACACAAGCTGAATGAGTCCTAAAGGATGGGGAGTTTTAAAAAGGGACACTCGAGTTACAAGGGAAATAGTGAAGGCAGAGGAGCTGTGTGTTGTTCAGTACTTCTGGAGCACAGAATATATGTAGAATGGTGACTATAGATGAGGCTGATGAGGTAGGCAGTCACCCCAAATCTTAAGGTATATTTGATGCCTGTCTGATAGTCCCTGGAGGATTTCAAAAGAGTGTTGACAGCAGGGAATGAAAGACCTATTAAAGGACTTCCCTGGTGGTTCAGTGGGTAAGACTCCGAGCTCCCAATGCAGGTTCGATACCTGATCAGGGAACGAGATCCCACATGTGTAACAAAAAAATCCCACATGCTACAACAAAGATGGAAGATCCTGGATCTGCAACTAAGACCCCGCACAGCCAAATAAATAAATAAAAGTATTTTTTTTAAAAAAGACCTATTAAAAGATATGTTAATTACAATTTTACAAGTAGCCTGTGAAGGATACCAACAAATGGTAATTTTCTTTTTCTCTCTGAAAATTCATCTGCAGCTCCTGGAGTCTCCTTTATTCACGACTCACCAATTAGGTAAGTATCTAAGAAAGCTAATAAAGGAATGTGTTATTTTAAAGTAATATTTAAATTATTACACAAGAGTGCTGCTTGAATCCTCTACTCTTGTAGTTTTACTTGTCTGTAGTAAAACTCACCTTTTGCAACCTCTCAGGACTAAGCTAAAATTGTAAAATAGGCAAAGTTAATCATTCATGCTCTTCCAGTTCCTCCTCTGATCTCACTTTAGTCCTGGGCTCTCCTCATAGGCAATACTTTGACTCCCCTTTCACGTAGCACTACTCCTTCTAGGATCTGGATCTGTTCTTTTCCCCTGTCCCCACTCAAAAATTCATTACTTGTACCATTTGAGGTTATTGGTTTTCAAATGATGATAAATTAGTTTACCATGTAGTATTAATGATGTAATCTGTTACCCTCTAAGGATATTTGCATTTTCATCCAAAGTAAATCAATCTCTCATGATCTAAAATAAAGGCCAGTGGAGAAGTTTTCTTTTGGCCTGGGGCCTTTCAGCTCTCAAACATTGATGGCCACCCATACTGCTGATGTCCTGTTCCCCTCAAACTTGAATAATATGCACATAAAATACCTCCTGATGGAACACACATACCTAATACTGTCATCTTTAATAAACCCTCAACAAAACCAAATTAGGTTCAGGATAATTTTTATAAATCCCAAACTCTGATGAATTAGTTAGGTAAAGGGAAGTAGTGTATGGTGGTAAATGGTGTTGATGTTCAGACCAGGCTTCTTAGAAAAGGATTTTGATTGCAGTCAGTTTGATTTATGGAGAGCTCATGTGGTACAAGGGTGCTGAAGGAAGGAAACTGACTAGCTCAGTATCAAGGTAGTTTCAAGAAATAAAGGTGAAAGAATGTGTGCATTATAGAGTGTTAATTCTTGCCTACCTCTTCTTCCTGTCCCCACTATCATCCTAGACTACAGAACTACAGAATCACTTGAGTCTTTTCAACAGCACATGTTCTGGATAGCCCTTTATTATAAAAATCAGCTAAGATGAAGAACTGTGCACAGGACCCAGAGCTGCTCTCTCATTCCTCACAAATACACAATACCTCACAAATACACAAATACCTTTAGCTAAGCCTAGGACAATTCCAAGCCAGAACACAAGAAAACACAGCTAGAATACCATCTGGTATAGCTCTGCCCATTGCACCCATGCCACACCTCTTTACCTTGCAGAAAAAAATATGGGTTCAAGGCCTTTGGCCTAGTCCTCTTGATTTGATGCAGCTCCTTGCTCCCTAAGACTCAAGTGTGGGTGCATTATGTCCGTTCCATCACTTACCTCCTCTCTCTTCTCTTCCTCCACCTCCTCAGTTCTCTGTTTTTTCTAATGCTAACATAAAGGACATACACAGTAAACTTAATAAAATAGAATTAGGAACCAAAAAAATCAGGACAAGAGGATGGCAATGTTATAAGATGGTGATGGGGTAAACAGTAGTAATAATTAAATGGATTTGGCGATAGAATGGACCACACGTATGTATGATCAGGAGGTATCAGGCATCACCCCAAGCTAGGGGCCTGAGGTACCAATAGAGGATCACTAATTAGATTAAAACTTAGATATTCAGATGGATTAGGCAGATGGACTAAAATTTAGTCTTGTTACATTAATCTTCAAGGGGTGGTTGGCCAGTTATTTTCTGGACTAAAGTAAGGTTGTATGGAGGAAAAGTTTAGGAACAGAAAGGTTATGTTTATAGTTTTATAACATGGCAAATTAAACTGCGAAAAACTGGGCCTTATCTTTGGGGCTTCTAAACTAATTGTCATTAATATCACTGCCCTCTTTATTTAAGAAGTAAAGAGCTGGCAGTACAAATGACTTAAACCTTTGGCACTTTAGTAGTATCAACCTATCAGGGAAAACCACCGAAGAGTAGAGAAAAGTGGATGTAATATCATGGCACTCCTAGGATTGTGGTGGAACTTTCCCACATAACAATGAGTTCATTTGCATGTTTCTGCTCAGTTGACTCCAATGAGAAACTGATAATTAGTAGCAAACTGCAGATTTGTATCCAATATTACAACTGGTTTCTAGTGGTCTTATATAAGATTTTTTTAATCTATATGGTTAGTTTTGTTTTTAGGTCTGTGCTGTTTGCTTTTATCTAAAAGTATGCCTTTGGGACAGAAAGTCTGTGGAGACAGGTAGAAACACACAGGACTCCACTTGCTGCCTATGGTATGAGGTTAGGGAGAGCAGGAAAAAAAAGAATCTGGGTGCGTTAGATTGCAGAAGATCTACAAAATGGAAATTGTGCTGGAGATGGCCTGAGAAACTGGGTCTCAGAAAAACTAATAAAGCCAAAGGATAGGAACTATGTCACTGATGGTGAGCCTTCATGTTCCAGGTTCCATATTGCAAAAAGGTATTAATCTGAGGATGGGCTATTGCTGCCTAACCCTAGCTGAGAGACCTTTTCCTACTAGTGTTTAAGTTGTCATTTCACAGTCTGACTGTATGTCTCAAAATTGGATTGTTAGGCCTTGATAGAAAAAAGTAAATTTGATAACGTAAGGGCAGGCCAAGTAAAAATGAAAATAGAGCACTATGTTTCCTTTAAGAGGGTCAAGAGGTTATGGCAAGGGGTCCATGGAAGCAGTAAAATATGAAAGTAAATCAGACTTAAGCTTTGTGTTTTTTTTAACTTTTTGTTGTTATCCTATAATCTACATGATTTTGTTCTTCTCGATACAATTTAATAAAATATAATTTTGGTTCCATGTAGTAGATCAGAATAAATAATCCTGATCAGAACACAGAAGAGAATATTGTGATACCAGAAAGGGGCTCCATCTAATTTGGCTTTACATGTGATCTGAAACCCATTATTTTAATGTCATTGTCCGTAATCATACATAGATCTTTTCCTACTATGGGGTGAGGAGAGGAGATTAGGAATTTTGAGGGGGTGAGTAGAAAGTGAATTATCAGAAAGCTCTGATCAAGCAGGGCAAGTAGAAAGAACTAGCCCATCCCCTGTCTTTCCAACCCCATGCTCTTCTCAGCTCACTACAGAACAAACATGGCTAAGGTGGATCAAGAGTGGCATTATCAAGTGTTAGTTTATACAGCACCTATTATTCTACTGTTTATGCAGCAATTATTCTGCATAATAATTATTCTGGGTAATAGAGCATGTCCTATGCCCAGGGGCCGATATCTAAGTAAGAGGCTAAATTGAGGGATTAGATTAAGAAAATAAAGCTTATTCTTCTTTGTGAATTGCTAGGGAGAAAACAAAATTCCCAAGCACAAAACAGGTAATCTGATTCGATGATTAGGAATTTGGAGGAAACTTAGATAAATGATTAACCATAAGTAATAAAATCAATCTCTTTTTACTTTTTCAGACAAGACTACCATCCAAATCGCTGTCAAGAAAAAGTATGTATGATGAAATTCACTATAGAGCAATTAAGGATATTTTCTAATATGTTATTAGAGAAAAATCTGTGAATCAGACAACCAGCAAGATCATCTGTTGATTTTAGTCAGTTTTCCTCTTTGCCTTTTTCTCTTCCTTGACTTTCACTCTCTGTTAATCTTGAATTTTGCCAAGGTCTGAAATTATTGTTCAAAGAGTTATTGTTATGGGGGGTACAAAGTTACTGTTATTGCCATTTTGCCCAGGGGCCTCAGGAGGGTAGATTGGGGGAGCTTTGGGAGGTTTAATCATCACAAAGGAAATATCCAATACTACACACTCACTCCATAATGGGAAGGCATTACAGGAAATGCCTTTGCAGACCCTTGCAGATCTGGCTCAAGGGCTGAGCACCCTGCCCCTTAGGTAAGTGTACCAGGATGCCTAGATCTATTTCGTAATTCTCCTGGGAGTAAGAAGAATCTTAGGATGACTACTCCATCAAAAGAAGGGGATCACAAGAGAGCTGCAACTTGGACCAGGCGAAGAGCATAAGGTAAGTCTGATAAGCCCCAACTTTGGGGCTAGACAAAGGGATCATGAACTAGAAAGAGGTTCAGGGGAATAGCACATTCACATACTTTTTCACACGTACATGAGAGTTTCATAGACTGTCCAACAAACACAAAGGCTGAGACATACTGGCACCAGGAAGATATTTCTTGGTTTAATAGTATAGTGAAAATGAGCTAAAAATCAGATTCTACTTATCACATTTCACTTCATTAAAAACTTGACAAATGTCCCAATTTTATATGTTAAAGTTGGACATGCTTCTTCTCAGCTACCCTAAGAATAATCATGTAGGTCTACTTACTGTACATTATCCCTGGTAATAAGAAAATAATATGTATTGAAATGCTTAGCTCATATGTATTGGAACAGATTTCGATCAATTTAGACCAAGAAGGTGAGTAACTTATTTATTAATGTTTAAATGTGATTCTTAGAAATGTCTGATTTAGGTCATGTTTATGTAAAACAAGTGTTTTTCAACCATATGCTGTCATTTCAAACTATTAATATGTTCTTCAAACTCAGTAGCCATTTTCTGGTCTGCGCAGTAGGTGAAAAACAACTGCATTACAAGAACAAGATAGTAGTTAGAAATGTTTGTATAACACTGTGAATGTACTTAATGCTGCTCAACTGTATAATTTAAAATGGTCAATTTTATGTTATGTGCATTTTATCACAATAAAACATATATTAAGAGATTTGGGAAATGGATTCTAATAACACTTTTCCTGGAGGTGTCCTTCAAACCTTCTCTAACTGGTCAGGAGAGAATATGCTGCATTCAGCAAGGTGTTAACTTTTCTCTGAATGTTGGCCTAACCTTGAACAATCTGAGGCTAACTTCAGAGATAATTGTGAAGTAACAACCACATGATAGGGAATCCGGTGCCCAAATGCCGGGATATCAAACAATGCACAGCTAAAATGCCAGGCATCCAGCCTTTGCTGCCACTGGCTTGTAGCCATAGCGTTGAGAAACAGTTCCTGTGGAAGGTACACATGCTTGGTCTGGCTGTTATTGAGGATAATAACAACTTTAAAAAGAATGCTATTTTATTATAGGAAAAAGGATTTTTATGACTCCCAAATATATCTGCAATAAGTAAATGTACACAAACAGTTATAGAGTCTGGCACATGCACTTGTTATCTGCCCCTGGTCCCCTGTCTAAGCTGTAACAATAAACAGAATTAACCATGAGGAAATGGCTGTTCAAGTCCAGGCCCTGGGTTTGTACTTTAGCACTTACTGAAAGAGACCCCAGCTTCCCTCAAGTGCTCCACCTTCTGGCTGTTTGAGCCAAGTTTGAGCTCAGCCTTTTTTCCTTCTGGTATTAATGTATTTGTTTCTTTTTTTTTCCCATTTATTTTTATTAGTTGGAGGCTAATTACTTTACAATATTGTACTGGTTTTTGCCATACATTGACATGAATCAGCCATGGATTTACATGTGTTCCCCATCCTGATCCCCCCTCCCACCTCCCTTCCCATCCCATCCCTCTGGGTCTTTCCCAGTGCACCAGCCCTGAGCACTTGTCTCATGCATCCAACCTGGGCTGGTGATCTGTTTCACCCTTGATAGTATACTTGTTTCAATGCTGTTCTCTCAGAACATCCCACCCTCGCCTTCTCCCACAGAGTCCCAAAGTCTGTTCTGTACATCTGTGTCTCTTTTTCTGTTTTGCATATAGGGTTATCGTTACCATCTTTTTAAATTCCATATATATGTGTTAGTATACTGTATTGGTGTTTATCTTTCTGGCTTACTTCACTCTGTATAATGGGCTCCAGTTTCATCCATCTCATTAGAACTGATTCAAATGAATTCTTTTTAATGGTTGAGTAATATTCCATAGTGTATATGTACCACAGCTTCCTTATCCATTTGTCTGCTGATGGGCATCTAGGTTGCTTCCATGTCCTGGCTATTATAAACAGTGCTGCGATGAACATTGGGGTACACGTGTCTCTTTCAGTTCTGGTTTCCTCGGTGTGTATGCCCAGGAGTGGGATTGCTGGATCATATGGAAGTTCTATTTCCAGTTTTTTAAGGAATCTCCACACTGTTCTCCATAGCGGCTGTACTAGTTTGCATTCCCACCAACAGTGTAAGAGGGTTCCCTTTTCTCCACACCCTCTCCAGCATTTATTGCTTGTAGACTTTTGGATAGCAGCCATTCTGACTGGCATGTAATGGTACCTCATTGAGGTTTTTATTTGCATTTCTCTGATAATGAGTGATGTTGAGCATCTTTTCATGTGTTTGTTATCCATCTGTATGTCTTCTTTGGAGAAATGTCTGTTTAGATCTTTGGCCCATTTTTTGATTGGGTCATTTTTTTTCTGGAATTGAGCTGCAGGAGTTGCTTGTATATTTTTTAGATTAATCCTTTGTCTGTTGCTTCGTTTGCTATTATTTTCTCCCATTCTGAAGGCTGTCTTTTCACCTTGTTTATAGTTTCCTTATGAAGTACAGATCAATGGAACAAAATAGAAAGCCCAGAGATAAATCCACGTACCTACGGACACCTTATCTTCGACAAAGGAGGCAAGAATATACAATGGAAAAAAGACAACCTCTTTAACAAGTGGTGCTGGGAAAACTGGTCAACCACTTGTAAAAGAATGAAACTAGAACACTTTCTAACACCATACACAAAAATAAACTCAAAATGGATTAAAGATCTAAATGTAAGACCAGAAACTATAAAACTCCTAGAGGAGAACATAGGCAAAACACTCTCCAACATAAATCACAGCAAGATCCTCTATGACCCACCTCCCAGAATATTGGAAATAAAAGCAAAAATAAACAAATAGGACCTAATTAAACTTAAAAGCTTTTGCACAACAATGTATTTGTTTCTTGAGCTGTCTTCTGCCTCCCAATCTAAGACAGTTTGCACTGATAATCTTTTATTGGACATAAGCCTGTTCATTTCCCTTAAATCATCAGTGCTAATTGTTGCCCATTGATTAAACTTAAGTAGCTGTGGTTATTTGCATATGCAAATCAACACAGTCAATTGACCAAGAAAGGCAGCAGCAGACCAGCCAGGGAGCCCACAGGCTGACCTCTCCACAGTGAGGCTTTATTTTTCACCCTCATCTCCTAGCTAAACAGATGCCTAAGTAAAAGAAGGCTCTGTCCACAAAGGCACATACATGTTTGAACTGCAAATTTGTTTCATGAAATAGTTTGTTAGAGGCAATCTGGTTTTTTTAAAGTATCGCTTGGATCATAAAATAGTCTTACCTCTTGCTAGAGCATTTGTTTTCTATGAGCTTGGCCATTTTTTTCTAACCAAGAAACCATTTACCTTCAGTAATAAACTATTATATAGTTCCAAGGGATTTTTTTTTTGTTTTTTTCTGCTTTATTTTTCAATGGGTGTACTACTTTATTAACATTTAAATTTCACCAACAGTGAACTCAAGTATATGCTAGCCATGTGTTCAGATTTTTGAAATAAAGATAAAATGGACAGACAGCTTTAAAATAAATATTCAACAATTAGACAATCTAGGGGATGGTATAAGTATACATTTAGGAGCACAAGTATAGCGTCCAAGAGATTTTAAATCAAAGGAAATCTTATTCAAAAAATAGATCACAGCCATAGAGAATAAACAAACTTGAAATTAATCCGGTGTTCTAAGTAGATTTCCTATGTTCTCTTTATACACCATGGCTGGATTCTAACTATGCATTGTTTGATATAAGGAATTAAGTTAGTTGCTGTCCCTAAAATGGAGTAATTTACACATGATTTCCCTTCTATCCCCACTCACCTCCTTTATAGGTAACTTCTGAAGAACTGAACAGTATAATTCAAAATATAATGACGTGGGTCGTGGCTGCGGTGACCAGTGTATTATACCCAGCCATCACAAAATATGAAGAAAGATTGCAAAATATTACATGCCCAATGCCTGATAACTCCCCCGTCTCTTCTGATAGTGAGAGTTGCTGCAGCACATGCTGTGAGACATTTCTGTATCAAACAGGTAAGACGGTTCAGGCAGAGCCCTGTACAGAGGCAGCTGACAGGTCAATAGAGCAACGAGTGGCACCATCAAAATCATCTTTTGCCCGTAAAGAAAGAACAGATATAGAAACAACATATCACAGGAAAGAACACTTGGAAAACAAACCTAAAGCCCCCAAACCTAATGCACCCAAACCTAAATATAATGAGATATCTGAATCCCCCCAACCTTAAACCCTATAAATCTGACAGTCACCTTGTTGTATGGATTGAAACAGGCACTAGGAAATGTAAAGATGCTACCACTGAAACAGATGGCCTAGAATGCCCACTGTCTTCGGATGAAAAAGCAAAGGCTATCAGTGAGATGCAGGAGTTAAATAATGTTTTTGTTAACTTTCACCATCATCTAAAAGAGGAAGTTGAGTTGATTTTAGGGAACATTTTTCAGGAAATGGTGTCTGAACTAACCCAGACCATCCCCACCCTTCCCTCTGTTACGACCGAAGCTTTGCCTGCCCAAACTGACACTGACAAAGAAGACTTGCTCTCCACTGTTGATATTTCCTCAGCAGCTGCTGAAATTATGGAAAATGTGCTTGAGAAGTTACAGTCTGCAGTTAAGAAAACATGTACTGAGGAATTTTCACCAGAAAATGTATCAGTTCACTTTAAATCAAATTTAGTCAGTGGAGAACATTTTATTTCTCCAAAAGAAAAAACTTCAGAAGTTTCACTGCCTTATGCTTTGGAGAACATGAATGATGTTGCAGAGGATATGGTTCGTGTGATTTTAGAAAAGCTGACGGTCCTTGCACCTTCTAAGCAAAGTGAATTGGCTCATCTTAAAATCACTACTGACCCAGCTTATCAGCAACACAGAGAAGATCCAACGTATACGTTCCTTCAAAGAGCCAGCAAACGGAAATCCAGTGCTAAGACTGATGCTGCCAGTTTGATTGGCAAACAAGAAATACAAAATTTAGTGTCACATATTTGTTCCCAGTCCTCTCTGGTTGGTTATATAAAGGAAGCAATCAGCACTATACTAGGTTATATACAAGTTGGACTTAATAATGAAAGGCTAGTTGCAACCAAAGAAACAGTGGTCATCCTTCAGCTACTTGATGCTCTCTTGGCTCAGCTCCATCAGAAACCAGTGAAAACAGATGTCCGAGGAGCAGACACTCCAGAATGAGCAGTCCCTTTGACGCAGAAGAAAGGAACAGACTCACCAGCACTGGAGTAGCTAGTGCTCCTAGGTGTAGGAGTCCGTTTCCACCTAATGTTCCTGGTATGGTCCTTTATTCTGAAGACGAAAAGGAAGAAATAGACAGAATTGTAGAAAATGTATTGGTTTCATCTATCAAAGATGAAAAAGCAAAATTACAAGAACAGGTTCCTGACTACTGGTTAAGTGCAGCAAATGCTGATTTTAAACGCAAAAGAAATATGAACTTACCTGCAAAGCCTGCTTATCGGCGCAAAGTAGCATTTCATGATCAGGGATTAAATAATGACCTTCCAATTTTTACTAAGGACCCTTTAAAGGACAAGCCAGGTTTGAATAAAGACATTTTGCTTTTCAGCCAAGATGAAACATATCAAATACAAAAAGCCTCAGAAGATATAATTAGGAGTATTTTAGCAGAGATACTCAAAGATCTATCTTCTGGGCAGTCTGATCACTCAGATTATGAAGATGGTAGAGAGGCTTTACTTCTTACCTCAAGAAAACCACAAGATCCATCACATCAAGAATGGATGGACCAGATGTTCTCTGTGTCAGAAATCCATACGGTATCTCAAGATATTGTAGATGATATATTAAAAATACTTCACATAACTTCTTGTCATATTATCGGACATTCTTCATCAGTACATCAAACTTCTCTAGATAATGCTGATGTACCAAACAAAGAGTCATTACAAATATGGTTTGACAGTAAAAGGAAGATGAAATTTTTATCTGCACTTAGCGTGGACCCTACAAAACTTCCCTCGGTAGAATCTGGAACAAGTGGCTCAACATCAGAATCTGTAGATAACCTTATTGATAAAATCATTAACACAATTTTTAAGAAGTTGAACTCATTTATTTGTCCAAAATTACAAACCTGCTTCAAACCCAAAAGCCATGCTGCCCATTCAAAGCCTGCTCCTGACAAGAAATCTTCGTTTCGATCTCACCTGAGTACTTTCACAACTAAAGTGGTAAAAATTGTTTTGGATGCTATCCAGAAGGAACTACGACACAATAAGAAAAATCTAAATGTTAGGAAGAATAGCCCTCCCAAGAACTTTAGAGATACAGGATTTTTTGCTGACACTGAAAATGAATTAGACTCTGTTGTCACAAAGCTAAATAATGACACTATGACAAGTTCATTAGCTACTTGTATTTGTGAGGTGTTAAGTGGGAACACAGATAAAAGTAATATTTTAGTACCTTCAGATAAGCTAAGGTCTAAAATCTCACATGGGACTGATGGCACTGATCAACAAAAACTTTTGCCTTCTCA